>NW_013532721.1:5887874-5962442 GCF_000836235.2 Papilio xuthus
CTTACGGTGCCGTCGGCCTCGTGCAAGCTGTAAGCTCCCTGCACAGCGTCGCCTTCGCGTGTCTCGTGCTGGGACTTGATGTCACCAGTGTGGTGGTCTGCTACCGAGTACTCGAACGCATAGTGAGGGGCCGCCTATGGAATATAAATCTTAGGTTACGCAACATATATACATATTGTTATATCTGCGACAGAATATAGAGTTGACGACCAATGCTCGGCCATAAAGTATTTATTACACTGTTCAGTACATTTCGAGTTCAAGAAATCTTAGAGGTATTCAATTTCAAAAACCTTCATATCTGTACCTATTTTTGGTTTTCAGCTTGCTAATTTATTATATATGGATTTAGCCAACACTAATTCTTGCCATAATTTAAATCCAAACGTCAAGATAGAGAAACATATCATCAATGTGGTACTATGTACTTTTATAACAATTTTAGAGACTATAAAAATGTAAATAGTTATGAAAACACATACGTAGTAGTCCTGGTGGTTGTCATAATGTCCAGTGTAATGAGTGGGCTGGTGTTGCAGTACCACAGCTGGCGCTCTGTGTATCTGTCCGTGGTTCTGTTGCAGGACAATGCTTTGTGATGATTGCGCATGCCCGCGACCGTATCCATAACCATTGTGTTGTCCAGATGCCAAAGCAAGGACGGTAGCAACAGCGATCACCTATAAAAAAATGTGATTAAAATTAAAGTTCCAATAATCTAATGTTGGGAAATGTCACAATACAACTGTTCGTTTAGATCGTGGGTTCAAACCCCGCTATTTATCTATTATCGTGAACTATTATTATCGGCATTTTACGACAAAATCCTAACTTGGAGGTTATTTGGAATAGTGACAAGAAATTTCTTTCAATAATAGATGCCCATTTCGCGTCATTTAAACATATTATAAAATATTTGAATATCGAATTATTACATTAAATTAAAATGTGTTTGGTATTTACTTAATAAATAAATAACATTAAATTGTTTACCTTGATGAACATTTTTTTAAATTGTTAATGTTTCAGTTGCAAGGAAGTGTGGGATTGTAATGATAACATATCGAGATTAATTCGCCTTTTATACTTGTACAAAAGACAATTTTTTTTGGGCACTGATTTATCAGATAACCGGTTGATTATTTAATTCAGCCTCATGTCACTTCAAGAATTAATTGAAAAAATTTTGATTATGCAATATGAAGTATTGATATTTTAGGTCACATACCTAAATACCATTCGTTATTGTTTCATTTTATGCCGTGGAATATTATATTAAAAAAATATATATTTGAATCTCGTTGATATTGTGCAATATTTTACGATAACATTCCTGTATAATTGTTTGATCATGTTTGCTGCATAAAAGATCGTAGGCGCTCATTTTTCTCATTGACAATTGTTTTTTTCAATTTAAATTATATTTATTTGTGGAACTAGCTGGGATTATTCTCTTATTTGCCATACAAAACTCTACCAGAGACTTTATATACCCATTTAAACTTCTATATGGATTACAAACAAGATAAATTTTAAGTTATATGATAAAATGGGACATTCTGAGAAATTCACATGAAAAGTTTATTTTTGTAGATAAATTGTAAAACATGAAAAAGTGATTAAAAGAATAAAAACAATATTTATTTGTACTAAATTTGTAACAAAACGATTTATAACAAAATTGATTATTTAACAACGAACGGATAACAACGGCTTATAGAAAAATATCAACATTTATGTACAACGTGTCATTGGACCAATTCATTTAGTGATGCTCGTGCTTAGGAACTATATGGTGAGTGCTGTGCTTCACGTCGGCGTGGAAACTGGAAAAAGGAAACAAAATCTATAGAGACTTGTTACATTTAAATCACACAATAGAAGGGATGAATCACATTTTGTCTACCAAAAATACTAATTTTTTTTTCAGGGTAAGGTAAGGCATTAACTTGCAAAATATTCATCTTTTGAAAGGACTGTCTTGATATATGCACTGAAGTGATCTTCATATTAGTGTTGTGAGTAATTGAAATCCTCAAAATTTGTATTTACCCGCTGTGCTTATCACCGTGGTACTCAACAACTCTGACAGAGCCATCTGGCTCGTGCAGGCTGTACACGCCCTTCACCACATCGCCATCTCTGTACTCATGCTGATGCTTCTTGTCACCCGTGTGCGGGTCCTCTACTTTGTAGTCGAACTCGTATTTGGGGTGCGCCTGGAATGTATAAACATTTGGTTCGAATACATTTTTACGTTTAACAAGAACAACAAAATTATTTATATCAGTAACTTATATCATCAAAGAGCGAAAAAAATAATTTGACACTTAAATAGGTTTTTACCACACTAACAATTACACTTTTAAAATTAGGGGAAACTAATGATAATTATTATTCATACATAGTAGTCTATAGATCCATGTCCGTGACCGCCATCGTGTCCATGGCCTTTTCCATCGTGGCCTTGTACATGCACCACTTCGGCAGGTCCGTCGTGACGAGAGATGTGCTGCGATGAGAAGGCATGACCATGTCCATGACCATTGTCGTGGTACGCAACCGCTACAGCAGCAAGGGCCGCGATGCACAAAACCTGCAAATTCAGTTCATGTCCCATTAAATTTTGCACTTTGTCAACACTCGAAAAAGCACTGGAAGGTACTTCACTACCTTAGAGATCATTTTGATATAATTTTCCTGAAGTTCTAATGCTAATGTTCCTAAGATCGGATCTTAACTGATACGTATTGTCAACGAGTTACCTCTTTTATATTGATAAGTAAAGTAACGAGCCAAGGTAATATTGATTTCACTCTATACTTATTGTTGAATATTATTCAACATCGGCACTGGTGTGCGTAGTGTTTTTGCAACTAATTTCGTCAAAGCAATAGCTCTTACATCCGTCACTGGAGTAGTGGTAGTCACAGAAACAATAATTAGAAGTAATCGATATATTGCGCAGTAAAAAGACACAAAGACCTAAAGTTAATTGAACGTTCTCCATCAATATGCCAATGAGGTCTATTCGCTTTGCTGAACACGCTTTCTAAATAAGACATATTATTTCATAACAATTATTACATTTCATCTAATAAAATTACAGACTAAAAATATGTCGTAATATTACACAATAATTATGGACTATAGAAACTTTTATATTAACATTTTAAAATCAATCCAAAAATCTCTTAATTGACTTTAATCTTCTTTGTCATCTTTTATTAATTCCTATAGTCCTTTACATCGTCATTTTTTTTATAGTTATCCCTTCGTTTATTCATGCCCTTGTTTATAATTCACCATAGTTATTGTTGCTATAGTTGATTTTTTAACCTTGACCAAACTAAGTTCAATGTAACTGGCACACCCTACTGTTCTCTATAGGTCGTTGGTATAATTTTGTGTTACCAATTTATCTTTACAAATATTTTAGTCTGGCTTTAAAAAATCTGAATGCAATACTTTTCTGCGTGTATCCTAAACTCGAAGATTATGTTAGAGCTATATTGAAACACATTTATCTTTGATATAAATATTTATTTCAGTTATAAAGTTAATAAAAAAAATGTTTTAAATTAAAAAGAGATAGAACAATTCATTTAACAATAAATTTCTTTCTATTAAAGAAATTACGAATTGCCTCAATTAAAATGAATAGGAATGTAAGAGAAATGTAAATCTAATTATATCACAGCTATTCTTCGTTCTTGTGCTCTTCTTCTTCTTCTTCTTTATGTCCGCTTTCTTCTTCCTTATGTTCATGTTCATGCTCATGTTCATGTTCGTGTTTGATGTGATGAATTTCATGTTTCACATTCGCGTGGAAACTGAAAACATACACAAGTATATTAGTTTATATAATTTTGCACGGTTATTACCAACCTATTAAAATTATTGATTAAAGAAAAAAAAATCAATCCAATGATTTAATTTTTTGTTTCTTATTATTTAATAAAAATATTTTAGTCTTCTCGAGTTAAATGTTCCAATGTAATTGGGTGAAACTGGAGTGCATAAAAAATCAAACTAACCCAGTCTCGTCATCTCCGTAATATTCGACAGTCCTGACAGAGCCATCGGGTTCATGTAGAGAATAAACACCCTTGACTTTGTCACCCTCACGTTCCTCTTCTTGGTATTTCAAATCTCCGGTATAGGGATCGTTTACTTTGTATTCGAACTTGAACTTTGGATGAGTCTGAAATAAAAAAAGTACATGTTTTACTAACGCAATTTTAGCAGCCATTGATTTAAGTTAAGTATCGTAAAACCTCTCAGTTTAAATTATTTATCTTTGAATAAATACCGTTAATATTAAACATAGTATTTGTACCAATAATATGTATTTTTTTTTAATTTCTTAGCTATCTTAATCTAATAGATTACCAAATCCTAAAAATATTTAAAAAATATGTCTGCTTGTCTGACCGCAAATCCGTATTTGTTCCGGGTAATCTCAGAAACAGCCGCTTTTGAAGGGAAGGTTGCGCTTGCGAAGTTGCAGACGACCGCTAGTGTTAAAATAACCAGGACCTCAGAACAACAAAATAAAAGATTCTTACGTAATAATCGACGTAATGTTCATGTTCGTCGTCTCCTTTGACGAGAACTTTTTCTGCAGGACCGTCTTCGCGGATGACATACTGGGACGAGTACGGTGGCCCGTGTTCCTCTTCTGCGATTACGAAAGCGACGAGCACAGCGAGACACAGGACCTGAAATATGTTAAATGAAATTTAAATTAATTGTTTTTTTTTTAATTTAGTGACACTAAAATTCCATATTTAAAACTCTGTGTTCTGTCAATCGCTTAACCTGTCGCTTACTCATTCATAACGCATTAAAACTATAAGTATTTTTTTAAATTAATCGGTTCGTAATTAAACTAGTTTACTAAAATGGTATCGTTTAATCGTATTAGGAAGTTGAGAGTAATTGGTCCTAACCGGACCTTAACTAAATATAAAACAGACAGACAAAGATTTTAGTAAACTTAACAATCATTAATTTCAAACCAAATAAACTTAAAAAACTAAAGTAAAATTTAAAAAAAATCTAAAAATCGATTTAACAATGCAAAAAATGTTATGATATGTGAGATTCGAACTTGTTTTTCGTTTATTAAGAATTTTACGTGCCGTACGTGTGATTTGTGCCCATGTAAAATACTTTACTCGTCAAAATCGGTTCAGTCGTAAAAATTCATACATACGCGCAAAAATCATTGGAATATTGACTATAATAGCAAAAAGATTTCAGAATAAAAAATCCTCTTGAGGTTTATCATTAAGATGACTATTAATCGGGACCAGGGCTAATAATTACACAAATGATACTGATAATTTAACAATTCTTCAAATATTTTCACTAAATATCCACTTCTTCGTCTCAATGCTTGTCATCTCCAGTTTACAGAAGACACGGTACTAAATTGCAGCGACACTTTCAATCCACTAGTTGTAAATACACTTTAAATTGTAGGTTTAGTGACTCTATCACTACATTTATAAACGTAAAATTAATATTATAAATACCTTTGAAATCATTTTATTTTATATGTTTTAATATTGTATATAACACTTGCTCAGCGGCAAACTGATGATGAAAATCAATAAGCATATGCTTTTATATTAGCAATAAGGGTAGCTAACCAAGGTAAACGATTTCACTATAAGTGGTGTATGATGATCGCCGTTTAACATTTATAATGTGCTGTATTTGTAATAATGATTTCATAAAATAGAATCAATAATATGACGAACTCACACGAAAAACGAACAAAGTTTGACGAAACCCATTCATGATGTGTAATACGGTAACGCGATTGTACATTGAGGAAATCCAAAAGGATTAATTATACCAGCTATATCTAAGGACGGAAAACATAAACGGAAGCAGAATTAATGCTATACAATACAATCATTGTCTTAAAAAATAAATGTGCAAAGTGTTGTATTAATGTAGAATTCCGTTAAAAAATATCAAATGAAAACAAAAAGCAATCAATGTATGGAAATTCCAACGGGATAATGCCGCCAGCCTTTTGGGAACCCTACCGTGAGCGCAGCGATTTGGGGTCGATTTTTTTATTAATTTTGTTTTATTTTTAGTTTGGTTTACTTTTAGTATATAGTTTATTTAATATATAATAGTTTTATTAATTCATTTATTTTGTAGTGGTTAGTTATTTAGTAAGATTATATTTTAATTTATAATTAGGTTAAAATAGTACATATAGATATATTATTATTTGTTTCCTCATAAAACTGTCACAGATTAAAGAACATATAGTTAATATTTAAGATATAAAATAAAATATTTAAAAAAAACGAATAATTTACTAAAATATATTATTAAAAAGAGTCCCTTTAGGCAAAGTCCCGAAGATACTGGCAGCGTTCCCCTTTGGACAGCTAAACTAATTCTTTGACCGAGGTAGCTGCCAGCTCTTCGGTCCCCTGTGATGTCGATTATTTTTATGGGATTTCTTGTATAGATACTGTATCTAAACTGTAAACATATGGTAAACTTGTAAACAAAATATATTGAAATGATTCATGTATGGAATAAAATCCAATCATCAATGTTATAAAAATGGATTCAATTGTATCATTTAGTTATTTTTTTTTCTGACATCTGTATAAAATGCAGAGACTGTATATTCTGAATAAAAATCATTATTATAATACGATGTATGGTCCACTGAGCCTTGGAGTCTTAGTCAGGGGTGACTAGGCCATAGTCAACCACGCTGGCCTAGTATAGGTTGGTTGACTTCACATATATTATTGAATTCTTTCGCAGATTTGTTGTACATCACAATGTTTTCCTTTACCGTAAGAACGTCCGATAAATGTCCATATGTAAATCGAAAAATACATTGGTACAAGTCAGGATTCAAACCCAGTACCTACAGATTACTAGTCAAGTGTTTAACCTCTGAACCACAGACACTCTTATAACGTATGGTTAGGGTGACCCTCGAAGTGTTTAGTAATTATAATTATTAGTAAAAAAATATCAAAATTTTAACCTTCAAATAACGAAAAACAGAGTATCATGTCATGGAAATATTTGCGATATTTAAGTATGATTAAGTATAATTATGTTTATAATGAAACTAGTATTAGAAGCGGATCTCGTTTTCGGTTAAAAAACGTTTATCTGTTATCCTTCAATGTAGATATAGCAAACAGTGCATAGAAATCGTTGCTGGAATACGTAGAAATGAACACGCTATTAAATTTTTTATTAGGATACTTAAGATCCATAATATTATTGCGTTTAGCAATGGATATAAAGAGAACCGAAACTGACTTTAGAAATTAATCAAACAGGCGAGTTGTGCCGTTTCGTTTGAAAAAATCGGGCACCTATTCTGATTACTAATATGTCCGGTAGACGTATTGTAGTCCGTTCTCCACCCCGCTCTACATATTTTCATTCGCTCACAAAGAATTTAAAATATAATTATAAAATGTTGTAATAAAATCTTACTAATATTATAAATCGGAATGATTAGATGGATGGATGGATGGATGTTTGTTTAAAGATATTTTCATAACAACTCAACGGATGTTGATGAAATTTGGCACAGATGTAAAACATAGTCTGGAAGAACACAAAGGTTACTCAATAAGTTTTTTTTTAATTCCGCGGGGACGGAGTTGCGGGCGACAGCTAGTTGTTACATAAATGTGGATAATATGCAATAATTTGTTTGATTTTCGGACACATTGAATGAAATGGCAGTTACCCGTGACCTCAATTTAGTTAATAAAATTTAGTTATTAATGCCGGCTATGTCATCTGGGGATAGAATAATTTTCCAACAGTGAAATAAATTTTCTAATCGGTTAAGTATTTTCGTAGCTTATGCAATGCAAAAACCAAACAAAAATGTTTCCTTTTTATAATAATAGTATAGATAAACATCTGTTTTTGTTTTTCGTTTCACAAAACACTTCATCCATAAATAAAACATTTTTACATATGAACTCAAAACCCATACCAGGTTACGTACAAAATAAGTTTCGTAAGAATAACGTAAACAACTTCCTCGCTTTTAACATTAATATTTTCGAGTATTCATTTATAATTTGTTATGTTATGTATATAAATGTTTACATTTTATATAAGATATGAATAGTAAGTACGGTGAAGTCTGGAACATAAAGTTACTATAGGTCAGTGTTATGCAAGAACTTTAAATCGAAATAACGGTGTTTTCAAATTAAATCTAACATTATCAGTTACACGTTAAAGTCCTCTGTGTATTTTGTAGTTCCTATATCAATATTAAGTGATCACTGTTTTACTTTCGACAAATATCAGAAGTCTAGTAGAATAAATAATAGGAGATCAATAGTTTGAATTTCGATTGATTATAATACATACATAATTAAATATTTAACAACATTTATCGTAACATAAATTGCAAGTAAGCTCTACTTTACGTTAAAGCAATCAATCATAAATTGTATCACGCAATGATTATATAAATAAGCCTAAAATGAATATAAATATGACTAAGATAGCATTTCATAATGGTGGAAATAAAAAAAAATGTGGTTCATGGCTTACAGAAACCGTGCCGGCCGACGATTCACACGAATAATTGACAAAAACTACGCTAGCATTGACATTGCATTAAGGTTACTTTCAAATGTCGGAAACGAACAAGTTTTAACTGAGCTTAGACACTCATTTATACGTTAGGTGATTTTACATTACGGCGAGTCTTCACTGTCGTTACACCATATAATCCTTTTCATCTTAGAAAAAACATAACCCCTAGGAATTGGATCACACGTGATTAATAGGCGATTCCTAATGTCACTTTTTTTTCGAGATATGGAAAAGTATTTAGTTATCAAATTATGGTGCTGTGGTGGTTTTGTATTGCAAGTTGTCATTGAATGACACAATTTAGGATATAGTTAGTGGTGCTAAATATTTTTTTATTTATAGTTTCTAAAAAAATCCCCTGCAGTCTTTTTTGGTGCATGGCAATAATTAAAATTATACATCCGAATGTTTAGATGGATGGATGCATGTTTGTTTTAAAGTATCTCCAGAACGGCTCAACAGATCTCGATGAAACTTAACAGGGATGTAGAACATAGTCTGGAAGAAGCGGACGACCGCTAGTGTTTGTGCACATGTGACAGAATATTTGAAATACACGTTGAAAAAGATAATTCGATAGATCACATAATGAGTACTCAAATGAATCCGGATTAACGAGTCATTAGAAATGTTTAAATTTATTTACCATGTTAATGTTTCAATTAGAAAGTTTTTATGTAACAATATAAAAGCGAGGGCTTAAAAATATCGAATCAAATATATATTTTTTGCCTTTATGATGACGCGTAGTTGTTTATCTTATTTGATATAATAAACTGTCTTCTAAAATAGTCTTCATTCATCAATCAATGCAAATTACTTGCTCATTTTGAAATCAGTCCGTATCTAAAATGTTGTGTCGGACGTAAAGACATCTGCATTAAATTTGAATGCTAATACGAAACATAAAACGGAATCAATTACGTGTTAGAAATCGTATTACCTACAAAGTAAACCGTTGTATCCTTTGCAACTATAAAAAAGTTTATTATCTTATAATGAAGTGCTGTATTAAAAACATTTTTAAAATTCTATTAGAATAGTTAATGTTAATTAGCGTTACTAAAAATAATCAATGATTTAGACTAAGATAAATTAGTTTTTTTATTATCCAAGTCCAACATTGTACGTATTATGGGTATTAAGGAACATTTCAAGGGACAAAGATTTTCAAATTGTTGCTGTTTCCAGTTACAATCCTGTTTTAAGCATAATATTGTAAAACAAAATTAAACTAAGAATACCAATAGCATAAAATAGAACTCTTGTATCCGTGAACTAAATGTATTCTTAGTTACCTAAGATAAGTCACATGGATTATAAAATGCAAGTCATCTGCAGTAGATACCCTTGATGTTGATGTTCATAAATAGTAAATATAAAGGTTGGTTAAAGATATAAGGACGACCACCAGATATGTTGTTATTTAATTTAGATTAAATATTATAATTGTCGTGTACAATAGGAATTGTTATCATCGCTTATTTTGGCTACATACAGGATTCAAATTATTTTTTACTTTGACATAAATTTGAAAAATGTACCCAGAATTTTAATTTATCTTATGACAAAACTTATCACTTTATCATAAAATATAAAGACAATTAAGACGAAGACATTGTAGAAATGCGTTACTAGGTATTATAGAGGTTAAGTGCTTGTAGAATTTTAAAGTAAAACTTCGAAGAGATTTTATCTTTAAATTAGCCTAATGGGTCGAATTTTTCGTTTTAATATTCTGAAAACATTCAGCGCTAAACAATTTTCTAAAAAAGTGCAAATATGGAGAAAACGGACTTACTCTGATAGAATACGAAATTTTATAGACCATTCTTCATGAAAATTTTGAATCGTAGGACGATTTGTAAACTTTAGTATAAGAAAACTTAATACCAACATTTATTTGAAACTGAAAATATAATTAAATTATATCAGTTCGATATGTTTTTAGTTTGTATTTTTCATAAGAATAGTGTACTTTGAGTTTTACGTTTTCTCTGAATACCGAAACTACAAAGGTATTTTAGCAAACAGTTTAAGAAATAATATCGCTTAAATATTTAATATGCTTATAACGTATTTATATGAATAACTAGCTGTCGCCCGCGACTCCGTCCGCGCGGGATTAAAAATAGCTGTTGGCCGATTCTCAGACCTACTCAATATGCTCACAAAATTTCATGAGAATCGGTCAAGCCGTTTCGGAGGAATATGGGAACGAAAATTGTGACACGAGAATTTTATATATAAGATAAAATTAACATTTTTAGAGACAAAATTGAGGTACAATAGCAACAACCTTCACATTGGTTACATAAATTACGTCACGAGAAGTGTGCGCGTGCCGCGGGTTACAAGTTGACGCCCCGAGCGATAGCAGATTGATACATTTCTCTCTCGTAACGTCTCCAGTATATATTGGGCATTAAGCCTATGCTAATTCATCAGTTTCACAGCGGAAGTCAAAGAAGAAGGATCAACATGTTAGCTAAAGTTTGTGTTACTTATTTAATAAATAAAATATCCTTAAAAATATTATTAGCTTAACTACTTACATCCGTTTAAATTTCAGATTTTATTATTCACCGTGACCATATCAGCTATATCCTGTCAGGAGTACAAATACAAAATCAAGCCGATAGTTCACGAGCAGCCACAGGAATACAAGTATCAAACCGAACGTCCTTATGTGTACCACCAGGAACCAGCGCCAATTCACGAGGAAGAGAACCAAACACCCGTTGAGAATCAATACCGCCACGAAAACGGACATGCGATATCATCGCAGAGTATTGTCCATCATCAACCGCAACCTGCTCACGAATCTCAGGAGACTTACTCGGAGTACACACCGGAACCAGTGAACTATAAGCAATATTTCCAAAGCCATGAGCACGTGAGCGCTCATCAGCCACCTCAGCATCAGCCAACTGTACAAACAGTTCACTACCCGGCAGTGCGCCATCAACTCCACGCTCTACCTACCCCTGTACGTCACGAGCCTCCGACTCATTATGTTCAGGCTCATGAACCCGCTCCTCATCACTACGCGCCTAAGGTCCACCAATCGCCCGTCTACCACCACCCAGAAGCCCCCAGCCACGACTCTCACGAGGAGCTCGTCGACTATTACGTAAGTTCATTGCTCGTGTGTGTCTAATACAAATCGTTAATTCATTCACGGATGTCCGGCTCCTGATTTACACTTACTTTCTACTATTTTATTTACATCACACTTTATCCATTTTAATCACGAACTAGATCATTTGCAGCATTCGAATAGAGTTATGTAAATTGGTAAAATTCCAATTCGTTCTAATAATTGATCTTATGTTTGTAGGCTTACCCGAAGTACCAGTATGAATACAAAGTAGAGGACCCACATACCGGAGACAACAAGTTCCAGCATGAAATCCGTGATGGTGACAATGTAAAGGGAGTGTACTCGCTGCAGGAGGCTGATGGTTCAATCAGAACTGTTGAATACAGCTCTGACAAACATCACGGGTAAATAAGTTTCTTTCACTTCCATTTAAAATATTTAAAAAGAAAGTCGTTATAAAACTGACAAAGAGCAAAAAATACATTTTAATTATTTACTGATCACTGATGATGATTGTTTAACTGATGATTAATTAAATGTTTTCCAGATTCAATGCTGTGGTGAAGCACTCAGCGCCTGGCCACCACGTCCAGATCGAGAGCCATCATGAAAATTAATCCTAATATTTATTACTATTTAATTTAATAGTGTTTGATCTTTAATTTGTTACTAGATGTGTATTTAATGAGTTTTAATTTATTTCTTGAATTTAATTAAAAGCATAATTATAAAAATGACTTTATATCCCAAGTTCATATTCAGTCAAAAGCGTATTTATAAGTTATTATTGACCTCGTATAAGTTTGACTGGTAATGGTTTGATAGAATTTTAATTGCCTTGATCCTGAAAGTCCTAATATGGCATCAAAGGTAATTTTATTTTTATTCGTTTATAACTCGTTACGTTATAGCAGTCTTTTTGTTCATTTATCTACCAAATAAATTTGGATTGAGTTTTACTATTTTGTGCGGTAGTGTCTATTATTCACTTCTTGGTTATAAGGAGTTTAATAAAAAGTTTCAAATTATGAAAGTAACAATATATTAATTTACATTCGTTTTAGCAGCAAAAATAGAAGTCTTTGAACAGCACCATAGTAGGCATTACGTTTTACGTTTCATAAAATGCATACACCTAAAATACTTTCACGTATTGTTACTTAACAAAAGTAATAATACGTGCGCAAAACTTACAGACTAAAAGAAATTATAATACAAAAGCGAGAGTTAATACCTTTCAAAATAGATACTGATGGCAAAAATGTCTTAAAGTTTGGGCGTCGAAGTCCCAGTATGGATACATCTTATGAAACGTATAGCCTCTAAGCAAATGAATGCTTTTAATGCATACCAATGCGCAGCCCGTTTTAAACCATAACCACGAAGCCTCCTAGTTTCGTTGTAGCATTCCGTCCGTGCTTAACCTAAGTACAATATACGCAAGTAATAAATAATCGTCGTTGTTGGTGATTGCTAGAGTGGCTGATGAGTTCCCTAGCCGAGGAGGTGGCCATGGCCGTAGGCGGGAGCGGCGACCACCGCATGCGCGGTAGCGGGATGCGCGGCGTGACCTTGTCTGCGCACCACTGCGTTGAAACTGGGAGGAATAATTTATAACGATTAATACACCAGTATTTCGTAATGAAACAACTGCAATATGCCTGATTCGCGAATAATTTCACCACTTTAGTAAACGTATGACGATATTTCTAGCAACCAGCATTGTATTTTTGTTAGAATTGACGATCTTCGTAAAAAAGTAAATCCCAGTATAGGTTACTTTATGGTATTTGTTTCCAAAACTGTGCTAGATTTTTGGTAACGTAACAAGAGTAACTAAAGTCTTTTTTTTTAATTCTTACCCATTGTGGTCATCGGCGGTGTAGTCAACAGTGCGCACGGTACCGTCAGGTTCAACCAGAGAGTATTGTCCCTTCACAACGTCGCCGTCGCGCGCCTCCCACTGGTTCTTCTGGTCGCCGGTGTGGGCGTCAGTTACTCCATAGTTGAATTGGTAGCTAGGGTGAGACTGTAACGCAAATAGACAATTTTGGGATTAGAAATTCTAGGTATATTGTACTTTCATAATTAAAGTTGTACTAAACAGACAAAGTAGGTGAACCAATTGTTGTCGATAAGTGATCGTCGGTTTTCTTTAAGACTTTGTAGTATTATCAATTATGGTACATGTTATGAGTTCAAAATTAAGCTCACAAGACTTTTAAGCATTCTTTTTTGTCAATTAATAATTAATAAACCTTTCTCCGAGGTTTTTAGTATGCAATTTCACTTCCAAAATACTAGCACCGAATGTAAAATTTGATATCATCACGCAATTGTTTTATATCGTTAACTGCATTTCGAGAAAAGGATATTGTATTTTAAATATCTGAAAATATAATTAACTTGTCAGTGTATGCTAACGAAATATGTATTGTGTAATATACTTACATAAATTTCAACAGGGGCAGCGTGGGCGACAGGGGCCGCGTGCAGCAGCGGTGCTGCGTGCGCCACCACAGCACCGTGGCCTGCAATTATTCGTCATAAAGTCATGAGTAACAAAAAAATTATTGCCCACAATTTCGTGACAATCAATGGCAGCAAGGGATAGTGTAGCTGTTCAACAGTGAAAGATTTTTTTTAAATCGGTTCAGTAGTGGAATATTCAATGCAAACAAATAATCAAATCTTTATTCATTATTTATAATATTAAGATAAGTCTGTGACTGAAACTCTAAGATTAAAGATATTATTTAGTACAATAGTCTCGGCAGTAACGTTGTAACAAGTAAAACATTCTTACCGAGTCCACCTAATCCGCCCAATCCCAATCCGTAAGCTGGAGCGGCGAGGGCTGGTGCGGCGTACGCTCTGGCGTATGCAGGAGCGGCATGTCCGAGCACTATGCTCTGCGAGGAGATAGCGGCGCCATGGGGGCTCGCAATCAAACCAGCGCGAACAACGCTCAGAAGAGCACAAGCAACAAGAACCTATTACAAAGAAAGCAAATAAAACATCTCTGGGTTAAGACCTATTATGTCTATTTTATGACTCTCTACAATAGCTCTTTGGTCTAATATCGTCCTGCAATTATATTTGGGCAAAGTAATAAAGAGTAAGTAGTTTGAAGGAAACCTTTCTTATCATATTTACAAAAAGTGTCGTATGTCTGTTACTAGACAATTTAATCGCTTATCACTAAATTTATCGAGTTTATTAGGAGTCTGGGTCAAATTATTAAAGTATTTAAAAATAAGACAAAATATAAAATTGTATTATGATTTGTTCTATGTGACAGTTACCTTAGCAATCATTTTATATGATTTTATTTTTTAAATTTGGCACGGTACTTCACGTTAAGCACTAGGGCTTGATGTGTGCCTAAATCTAAGATAACTGGGTTTATATAGGGCCGTATGTCCTATACGCAGTTACAAGGGCTCGCCTAGACACCGCAGCCAAACGCAGGAATCTATGTATGTTTGTTGTACACACATATAGTGGGCGCTGCCCGCGAATGAACCAAGTGTTAGGACTGAATAATATGGATATGCCTAACATTAATTTAATAAAATTTTAATTTTTAAACAACATTTTTTTACAGTGAATTATAAAATAAATGTATCTTTTAGAAATATTAGTGATAAAGTGAATTCGTTTGAAATAGACATTCTAACTTAAACTATTTAGAAATCGTCTTATCGTTGATCTCTACCGACTTTACACTTGCAGCGTCTATGGTGTCAATGAAAATAAAATGAAAATTTGTATTAATACATTTTTTATATGTATGTGATATCTTATAAATACATTAATATTAACAAATAATTTTCGCGTCAATGGAGATTCACAATAAGGAACTATGAAATTGTATTTTAAAAAAGAGTTTTAATATTTGAGGAATATCAATATAATGATATCGTGTATATGTTACAACTTAACCAAGAATTGGTATCAGAGGTAAGTTCATACGGATATCTATGAGAACAGAGTGTGGAATAAATTAAATTAAAGTATACACGCACATTGCAACTACCACTTTGATAAGTATAAATTGTGTAATGGTGCCAAGGACGCTCTAATACTTACTAAACTCTTTTATACCCTATTGCAATAGAATTTTTGTAGGCGCCTTAAATCAAAAGTAACAAAAACGATTCTAATATAACGTTTAAAAATAATCGTGTATTAATTTTTTAGTGTGTCAATAAATATTCTTGTTTTAACCAGTAACAGATAATATGTGGGATTTCCATCAAGATATCTTTATTACTGATCACAACAATCAATCCTTAAGAGTTATACGGTTTTCTTCTTCATTTCCTTTACTATAAATTGTTACAGTTACTCCTTTACTAGCTGTCGCACACACCTCCATCCGCACAGTAATAAAAAAAAACTTAATTAATAGCTTATGTGTTCTTCTATACTATGTCTACATCTATGTCAAATTTCAGCGAGATCCATACAGCTATTCTGGAGATACCATCAAACAAACATCCATCCATTTTAAGCATTCGCATTTATAATATTATAAGTAAGATTAAGGCTCCGAGCCCCTCGGTGGGGACGTATAGTGAGCTGATGATGATGATGACGATGAAGTAAGATTTTTTTCACATATGGAAAAAAGTTGCATCTGCGGTTCCTCTGGTGTTGCTGATGTCCATGAGCGTCGTTGAACACCTCGGTGTTCCCGCTGCTCGTTTGCCCCCTTATAAAAAAGCAGAATTCAAGTATAAGATAATAAATAAGGTATAAATTTGCCACGTGTTCGTGACTTGAAGTGCACACCCTGTATAATTACCGTTACTATGGTTAATCATGCACACGCTACGATTAACCGTAGATCGATTAAATTCTTCACGCTTAGTAATTTACACCTCTTACTAAATATAATATGGAAATTTAACACGCAATTGTATACTGTCTAAAGTGTTAAAAATTTTTTCTTAGTTTTTTAAGTGTTAAGATCCATCAAGCATTTAATTCTCTATTAAGCAAAGGAAACGCTTAATCTTTACGCGTTTCCTTTTCTGTAATTGCCACGTTGAGAAATCGATATTATAAATTCATATTTTAATTACTAGTATTGAAAAAAGTATTGATAAAAATTACACAATATTTGTAATTGTAGTACAATTCTAGACACCACTATTACAAAATGATTACTCTGTCCTTATTGTGGTTAATCTATAATTAATATTAATCTACTGTTATTTGACCTCAAGAAATAGCGTCTCATTGTTGCCTAATCTCGTCTATCAGTCGCCTAAACTGTTTTTCAGTCACCTATTCTTGTCTGTCAGTCGCCTACTCTCGTCTGTCAATCTCCTAGTCTCGTCTCACAGTCGCCTAGGCTCGGGTGTCAAGTTGCGACGTATATGACTCATCCACTTGATGCCATTCACCTTTCAACCTCGCTTTAATATGTAAATAGCATAATTTAACACTTAACATACTAAAGGTCGGAGTTGTATACTATTAAAATTTTAATATGCAAATTATTTGTGAACAAGTGTTTAAAAAAAGCTTAAAGTAGAATTAGTCAATTAATTTAAACTGTTTTTTTAATTAACATGCAAAAAGTAAAGAAATTAAGAATAATAGTGAAACAGCAGCTATTATTTTTTTTGTTATATATTTATTTTGATCATCGTAATATTAAAAACATATTTATAGTTAAATCTTATGATATTGATAGAGCGGTTTTTAGCAGTCCCAAAAGATTTATATCATGTGTGGTTATAGTATCCCATAAGCTATATTTTGAAAGTACAAAGAAACTATATCCTTGGTGCTCGACAGAATGGCAGCATGAACAAGATCACCTTGTCTCATATGTGGTACAATTGTAGTTGTTTCTTTTAAACTAATTATCTATATATGGTTGTTAGGTATATCATTTACAAATATAGAACTTTTAAATAAGTATAAGTTAAATAAGTAAAGTATTGTAAATGGTTTCACAATGGTTTAAAAAAAAAACAATTAACTATTTAACAAAATGTCAAATTAATTGAATGATTAGAATACAATGGATTTCTGAGATCAATATCCCCGTTTAAAACATATTGTTATCTCTACTTTGTCAAAGATAATGACAGGGATGACGATATGTTTTATACTGAGATTTTAATCTGACAAACCCACACTAACTGAATGGTTTCATATTAACAACCTACAAGAGGTGAATGGCGCATTTTTCTTAAGGTTTATGTAACACGTAGTGACGTAGTTCCGAAACCGTTTTGTACAACAGAATAGGTATGGACGATCGGAATAAATTAGTATCAAATAGATAGATATTAGTTTATAGTCCAATAAAAAAAAATGTTGGTAAGATTTTAGTGTTTTACAACATTATAAAATCAAAGCCTAACTTTCATGTGTCTTAGTACAATTTATTGCCTTAATAACCAGATATTATTCGAGTAATGCGAACACATAAAATTTTATCTATGGTAGGTTGTTAGTAATCTTGGGCATATTTGCCGACTGCTTCAGTGGGAAAAGAAATTACTACCTATATAAGTATATGTATCCATTTTATATTTATAGATATTTGGTCATTTATCTTTTGAAAATAAATGAATTCATACAATTTATCACATCAATCCTTCTGGGAAAACATGTTTAAAAATTTGTGGAATTCATTACTGCAGGCGTTGTAGTGCACTGAGGACATTTTAATGTAAAATTTTTAAATCATTTTAGCTTTTCTTAAATATTTCTTTTGCCTTAAAATTATCTGAAATAGTGATTATTGTATTAAAATTATAAGTTAAGGATACAACTCTCTTTTAATATTAAAGTTGGAGAGTTAAAGAAAAATTAATAACTAGAGCCATATAGAAAGAAATTAACATTTAAGGAATGCATCCGCGTACATTTATAATTTAACGGATCGTAAAGATTACTTAAACTAATAGTGTAAACGGTTAATTTTAATTTAAGTAAAAAAAAATGTCCCAAAACTGTCACAATCGAACACTTCGTCATAAATTATTGTTCAAACATGGTTGCAATATTTTTTATGCAATATTCCATTTATATTAGTTTTTGCTTAGACCATACAATAGAAATTAGGGCGGTCCGGTTTCGATCTAGAAAGAATATTGAATGCGCTTTAGCGGCGTTGTGTGTGACGGCGGGCATTGTCGCAATGCACGTGTCACGGCCGCGCTGTGGTGAATGTTCGAGGAATGCATGCGTTACCTAAATCAAATATAACCTATGGAACTACGGCATTTACGGTAACCATGTAAGTTCAACTTGGGTCAAACAATGTAGAAAATATATATAAAAGTAAACAATCTAATTGAAAGTAGATGATATAAATTTTAGCTATTATTTTTGTAAATTCCTTCTTTACTTTTAGGTTTTTTTATCGTTCGCTTTTTATGTGGGTAGGTTCGCTTAAATCACTGATTCGTTCTGTGACAATAAAAATTAATTTATTCTCTCATATTGCTTTTTACATATTATTTATGATTAATATTAACTAAAATATATCAGTAGATAAGGTATATTTTTGGATTTAAAAGAAACGTTGAAGATATAATTAATTAATTTGTTTTCATAACATTTAACGTAAAAAGCGCTTGCCACAAAAGTTCCATATCAACGTACGCTAAGGTTATCGTTTTCATAAATCAATTGACTGTCTCATTTTTAGTTGTCAATTACGAGATATGATTGCAAATAGATCTATTAATGAGATATCTATCGCAGCAGCGAATGAACGGACTTCAATAAAACTGTGAAATGTACAGAAATTAAAGTTTCTGTTTAAAAATAACTTAAACGTCCTTGTAAGTAATTCGTATCAGACACTCCCATTTGCTCCAGTTTCCGAACCTCGAATACTTTCACTATCATTGTAAAGTTACACAATCGTGTGTATTTTATGTTTAAAATTAATTAATGACGTCACTCTTTTTATATAATTTTAATAAAAAGATAGAAATAAACTATGAAGATTCTATGATTTGGTTATATACTACAAGGAGTTTCAACCTAATCTTACTTCTTACTAATATTTTAAATGCGAAAGTTCAGATGGATAGATGGATGTTTGTTTGAAGATATCTCCAGAACGGCTGAACGGATATCGATGACATTTGGCATACATATAAAATATACTCTGGAAAAACACATAGGTCACTAATTACGGTTTTTTTTTTCACTCCGCGCGAACAGATTCGCGGGCGACAGCTTGTATGGAATATATTTTTACAAAAAGGAAAAGTAAATATTTTATACACTCTAATGTATTTATTATAAATATACATAAATACTAGATCTCTATTTATAATTTAATTTTTGATAATTTTATTCATAGTATTCAAAGCAGCATGCATTGTAAAATTTTCGATTATAATAAAATGTTGTAACAAAATATTAATTTTAGAATATTTATCAACAAAATAATTCCATTATGTACAAGTATGTTCTAATTTGTATTTAAATATTAAATATCTAATATGTCTAGCAATGTAATAATCGTTGGTTTTGGTTTTTTAATAATTTTCCTCACGACTTCTTTCTGGCCGGAGCCACGAAGTGGTTTACGTTTTCTATCTTCTTCTTCGTCCAGATGATCGTAATCTTCGTCGTTGTCGTTTGAATAATCATTGATATCGGGTAACCTTGGAGGTTTTTTATATTTCTTTTTCGGTACCAAAACATAATCATTAAGATTCTCACTAGAATAAAATACATCTGTAGGTTTGGGAGGTCTATGTTTCTTTTTAGGTCTCTGTTCAACGTCATCTCGGTAAAAATGTTGAGAAACTGGAATATCTGGCAGCATAGGATAGCTGTATTTAACTGATGTTGCGAGACTCATTTCTTCAGGTCTCGGTGACTTATTTTCACCTTTATACTTATAATTCAGGTACTTGTCTGAATCATCATAAGGCATGTCTTTATATTTCTCCTGGGTGTATGGGTCTGAATATAATAAAGGATATTTTTGTTTACGAAAATCTAAATCGGTTAAAGTTTTAAAGTAATTGCTTCCTTCGGTTACATATTTAGTATTACAATCAGGATCATGTCCGTAGCCCGTGCTTCTATAAGGCTCACCGTTGTAATAGGGTTTTATTGATGGATTATATTGGAATTCACCAGAATCTGCGTCAGAATGAGCATAACTAGGTCGTTTCATTGAATAATCTTTAAAAAGATCGTAAGGACGTATCTTATTCTTTCTATGTTTTGAATAATGAAATTCATAGTTTGGGTCGTCGGAAAGATCGTAAGGTCTGTTATAATCTCTGTATGATTTGTCTTCCATAACTTTTTGTTCTTTATCCGGCTGCGATTTGACTCCATCTTTGTTGACGGACGCGACGAAGCCTTCACCAGGGCTGGCTGTATATTCCACAGTTCTCACAGCGCCATCCGCATCTAGCACGTTGTAATGACCTGTAATTAAATAATTTTATAAATTTCCAATTATAAAATTTTCAAATAGAAATATCAATATTCACCTTTAATACTATCACCATCTTTAGCGTCCCATACTGTTTTGACATCTCCCGTCTGCTCGTCGGCGACTCCGTAAGAAAACGCATAGTTTCGACCTTCCTGAAAAAAAAAGAAATAAATTCTTAATTAGTACTCTTTAATCATAATTATTTACTGCGCCTTAATTACGTCTTTGATAGTAAAAAAACGCACGGGGCATAAATAATATACCTCGCGTGTGAAAATTCGATATTTTACTCATTATGAAAATGCATTGCATGCTCGCCTGTCTTTGTTTATTATTCTGAATCCGTAATGAGTCATTTAATTATTTCCATGATGTTGGAATGTAACTAAATGAAAGGTAAATGAAAGGGGAAAACTAAATAATTTTTCAGGTTACTTTGTTATATTACAATGTCACTAAATATGTACAATAACACACACTTTGCCCACACATACGTTTACGGAGACAAAGATATTTCTTTCGTTTTCTATGTAAGGTAACATAAATATTTATGTACGGGAAATTTACGAAATATTAATCCTTAAATAACCTCAGGTGTAGCTTGTATTCTGTACAAGGTTTTACCCGCTACTTTGTCCGCACAGATGAAAAAAAAATCACTTAGTAAATATACTATGCGTTCTTCCACACAACGTTCCACACCTGTACCAATTGCCACGGAGATCCGTTAAGCCCTTTTGAAGATACGTACTAGTATTGCATTTTATTATCTTTAGTAATAACAAACATCCATCTATCCAAACTTTCGCATTTATAATATTAACATGATTAATAATTTAAAGAACATAATCTGTCACTTCAATATTGCGTTTAAATCAATTGCTGTGCAGTATATAAACCGGTCACATAACCAGCACGGGCAATGTGAAATAAGCACCTGCTGTTGTCTTATGGTGTTGTACGAGACCAATGAAATATCTTTAAATAAATCTTTACAGATAATACTGTACCAAGTATGCACTTACACTTATATACGCGGGTACCTATCTACTTTATTATTCGATTTCTCAGATTGCCGTCTTGCATAAAATTTAAGAGTTTATCAGACGTTTACCATTTTTCAAACTTAAATCAATTGAAAATACTACACTTTTTTGTCTCTAAATAATTAGATTTTTACATTAAAAGCATAGAAGTATTAGTTTACTTTAAAAGTTATTTCGCGGCAGTCCTACAAGTTCAAGATGACAGATGGCGTGGCATGAAGTGAGCGCATCGCGATTTACAATGTCAATGTCGGATTTACGTTCACTTTCATTTGTTTACTTTCAAGCATCTACAATAAATATCTACAACTTCTAATCAATGCTGTAAACTATGAATAGAAAGTAATTAACATGATTGGGTATTTTAAATGTAAATGGATTCATTTCATTTTAAAAAGGATAAAATTTAATATACATAAGCTATATATATGTATATCCGACGAGAAAGTTTAACAAAAGAAGTGAAAGGATTAAGTCATATGAATATTGGCAATCTCTGTGTTATGTACATACATTGTTTATTTTTACCAGATTTTAATCTAATGCGTCCTTCAATTATTTTTATCTCATTAAATTGCAACATCATCCATTTATTGTTTTGTGATTGGCAATGTAACCTACAATCTCGATAAGTTATATATAATGCAGTGCGTAAATTACTTTTACTTCGACGCAATAAGTTACCGCTCGCTGAGAGAAAAGTGGGTGAACAACACTAGTACTCGAACACTTTATCAGTTGTTTCGTAACTAGAGTACGGACTTTCAATAAATATTAGTACTTATAACTACAACTATTTTATATCGGATAGGCGCTTTATGGTCTCAGATCATATAAATAAAAAATATCGATGATTCACAAAGGTTACAACACTATTAAGAATTTTATCTATAATATTTATGTAAAAATGAATCACATACATTCCTTGATGTACAATAAACAAATGGACAATACATAAGGTATATAAAAACACGAGAAATGTTATAATATTAGAAAATATTCTATTGAATGTGTTCGTCAGCATCTGATACAAGTGCGAGTGCGTTCCAAACAATTAAATCGGAATACGTCATTGACACATTGCGTGTGCGTCTCTCCTCGCTCGTTTACGTTGGAGAAAATTTAACGTTCCTTTTTATAAGAAAATGAAATGGAATACAATTAAGTAAAAGTATTTTACATTTTCCTTTAATAATTAATTTTAATATTATAAAATTTCAATTTTAAATAATAACTGGTTTTATGCCGAGGTAAAAAAAGTTTAAGTATACACAGATAGTTACAATAATATCATTACTACATAAGTCACGCTCTTAACCCAGAAGGGCTGACAGGGAATTAGGCGACATTTGGCGCCGTACATTAGGCTTATATTACCACATATTATTCCTCATTTAAATCTTTAAGATAGGACACTAACGCTTTGTTTTCCTAAATTGTGTATCCCATATAAAACTATGCAAAACGGCAATGATATAGATTACCAGTACAGCTCAAATTAAATTCGTGATAATTTTCTTAACGGTTAGTTTATTTCGAATTGCTTCTTATAAATATTACTAAAACCTAAACGCACATTGAAAACACAAAAGTGGGTTGGATAAATACTTAATATACATCTCAAAATTTTGTACCTAACATTATAATTATTCTTCTTTAAATTATGTAGAAATTGCTTGAATTTCTTGCTTATTTTCTACATTTTCTTAAGTATTTCAAAACAATTTTAAACTTTTAAAATAACAAGATTGTACTTACATCAGTTTTACGGAGGTTTTCTATATTGTCATTGCTAATTATTAATGCATTTTCCCCTTTTAATGTTGATAAATTTATAAGTAGTACCTAAAATGTAGAAAAAGTCATGTTAATTTTACGGAACTATTGCAAATTAAGCAATTATTGTCGTGTACGACGGACCACTCCTTCTTCCTTATTATACTATTGAATTTTAATAGTCTGTATCGATTTTTTAATTACAGTTCACTACATTAATTAAATTACGGAATAATTAAAAATACTAAAAAATCTAAATAAACAGTTAATTTATGTCACCTTCGTACGATATTATTCGAAGAAATATAAAAGTTAAGACTACATTTACAAAAAAATACTCGTAATAATATAGAGCTTACCAAAAAAGCAAACGGTTTTGCCATTGCGTTTCCATAAACTCCGTCATGCACTTTGTATAATTTACGCCGTTCACTGCCACAAATAATTCAGATATTTTTTTAACTTTTTTATTTTTTTAAATTAAATGAGTGTGAACTTGTCCATTTCCAAGGTCGGGACTACGTGAAGACGCGACGTGTCGACCACCACTTACCTATTTATAAACGCACACATTCGCACCGCCCGGGCTATGGCAGCGCAAATGATACACACACTATGAATATGAGCAATGTTTATTGAACAGGAATGCCTTTATTTAATACAATTAATAAAGTTGATTTACGTCATTCATATGTTAAAGTAAATGTGTAACAGTAGTAGCCGTTGAACAATTAGAAGAAAAAAATATAGCGTGTCCCAAAATTCAACGATATCCCGGTACCATTGTATGCCCAGATCGATAACTATATAGGGAAAAAATAATAAAAAAATCCAAATCTTTTTGTTTAATTGCTACATTTTAAAAATGCAAATTAAAAATTATCAAGGACTTTTAATATTATAATATTAATTCGGAGTCCTAACATTATCTTTATGCTTTTGAAAAAATAATGAAAACTAATAGAAATAATTGATTCCATTTAAATTAAATATCGTGTAAGTATGTAAACATACAAATATAAATACCTACTTTACACTTAACTAGTGTGTAACATCTTAAAATGTAAAAACTTAATTAACGTCATTATATTAATGTCATTATAATTAACTTTAATTACTTGAAGTGAAAACCTAAAACAATACACCCGGAATAGATAGTCAGATTAAATATAACGATAAATCTTCATATTGTTAAAGTAACGTACATGTTAAGAATCTATTGAAGGACCAATGACCGTATACTTTTCTAATGCTATGTAAAAAATATATATCACTTAGTCGAATTAATCATTGTGTCTTGACGAAGAATAACTTTCTTTATAGAGGAAAATTTATAAGTGTTGACAAGATTAATAATGCGGCATTTTGTTATCTATTAGTTACAATACTTGAATTAAATTTCCCCGCAACTTGGTTTCGTTTGAATAATTCTAACACTTACCGTTTGGATTTGAAAAATGATCGTCGATGAATATTTAATACCTAATTATTAAATATTGATCGATTGCCTTTCTATTTAATAATGATGAATTTAAAAGGAAATTATTCAGAATAACCGCATTATTTGATCAGAATAAAAAGCATTATGTATTACAAATTATATATTTTGTTTTGGTCTTAAAGAACAGCAACAATTTTACCGTCAAAATCTTACATGCTAATAAACAAGAATAAATAGGTATCAGATGGCAGGAATATTTACAAATACAAATATCGCATAATTATAAATGCTTGAAACATTTTTCAATTATGCGATACACATACGAAGTTTGTAGTTATTTATTTGTACATCACTATCTGTAGTGAGACTATTTTTTATAATAGCGCCATCTAGTGGTATCCGTAGTAACCAGCACCGTCATTGTGTGTGTTGTAGACTTGTGGATGTTGAGCGTGTCCGATACGCTTGACGACTGCATTGAATCCGTTGTGTTTGTCAGCGGTATACTCTACTATACGAGTGGTGCCATCTGGTTCGGCTAATGTATATGCACCTAAAAATAAAAAAAAAATATTACATGAATGGCAATACTATTAAAAATATAGTTTCGCTAAGGCAATTCTTATTTATTAAAATACGTTCACTTTATTCATTATTCTGCGTCACCTTTAACAACATCGCCATCGCGAGACTCCCACTGGGATTTGTGGTCTCCAGTGTGTGGGTCACTTACAGAATAATCGTAGGCATATTTGGGATAAGCCTGAAACAGAAAAAGATTAACAATAAATTTCAAGTCTTTAAAAATTGCATTTTGTTTTGAGAAATGATGAGATCAATGAGCTTTCTTACTTAATTACCTTGTTTTATTGCAATGGCGCCACTAAAAGACTTTACTGCGTTGAAATCTTTTGTACCAAGGTATTTCATGACAAAAGCAAAAGATTTCAACGCTTATCGTATAAAACCAATAGCTGGCTTTTATATTAGCATCTTCCCTTTTAGTACATAGGTTTAGTTTATGCTCTAATTAAACATATTATATAAAACTTACGTAATAATCGGCATGTCCGTCATCAGCTCCTTGGTATCCTCCATCCGAGTATCCTTGAAGCCCCCCATAACCTGCATCAGCGTAGCCAATGTAGCCTGCGTTTGCAGCGACACAGACCGCAACCAATACCAACACCTTTAACATAAGAGTATTTAGGTATCAAAATATACTTTGATACGTTGAACATTTATGTAGTTGAAAAAGTCAATCATACGTTTTTTGATCGATATTGAAAGAAAAAAAAAATGTTGAATCGTTTATTAATATTCGATTCAAACGATATACTTACACCCTTAGTTTTAAAAAGGTACAATAAACATAATATTCATATAGTCGTGTAAAAAAAGCTTAGTGAACTGTCTCATTTATATAATACCGTATTACAATTTAGGTCGTTAGACTAGTAATATCAATGAAATTGGTCCGGAAAACTAAGCTGGTGTATAATTTGTAAGATTACTTACCTAACAACATGTAAATGTGGTTGTTTATTACTAAAGGAAAACTTAAGGAACTATTTATTTACTCTCAAAAATATTTATTTACACATAATAATTTTTAAAAGAGGATAAATTTATTTTTATGTCTACTTTTAAATCTTTTATTACAAATTAAACATATTTTACTGCCATTCTTAGAATTTTTTATAGATAATTTAAGCAGTACCTCAGTATAGATTTTACATAACAAGGATCACTAAGGGTGTCCACTCTTATTATCATTAAATTAAATAGATTATTAAACGAGAGTGAATGTGGACAGCTAGTCACCGGTTAAAGTTTTTTCTTTGTTTTTGTTTTTATGGTTACTTATAGCACTTACTTGGAAAGCACGCATTATGTTTTTATCACAGTAGGTCACTTTCGTCCTCTTCAGCGACGCTGACAGGAGCTGAACTGACACTGTGCCTCACAAAATAAACTGCACACTATTTATATGAAATAATGCTCGGTTACACCACCTCTTAGCATACGCCTATTCGTAAACGTGATCCTCTTTGCTCCAATCTAAATCCCATATACTAGCGCCTGTAGAAAAATTACTATTCAGATACATTTTATTTAAATATTTATTTTAACTTAACTAGTTAGTTAATCTTTTAAATTCTAATAATGACACTTTATAGTAGTTTAAATATTCGATATTGTTTGGTAAATCGATTAAGGTCATAGAATAAAGAAAACCTCGTGAGCAGTGTATTTTATTGTTATCGAGAACCTTAGTTGATGCTTCATCGAAAATCTTTTGTGCCGCTTTATTAAAAAAAGATATTGGAGAAAAACTCTGATTATTAATCAGTTTGGATCAATCTTTATATTAGATGTTAGACTCGCTTACTGATAATATTTAGTATATGTTGTATTTATTTTTTAGACATGTTTAGTTTCACCTAAATGTTTCTTAATTTATGGATTTAAAGTTGAATTAAAAAGAAATCGTAATCTTATATATAAAATTCTCGTGTTACAATTTTCGTTCCCATACTCCTCCGAAACGGCTTGACCGATTCTCAGGAAATTTTGTGAGCATATTGAGTAGGTTTGAGAATCGACCAAAATCTATTTATAATCCCGCGCGGACGGAATCGCAGGCGACAGCTAGTATCAAATAAAATTATGTAGCATAACTTTGATTTTGTATGAAAATAGTATGTTTGTTATTGAGTGTTATTAAAATTATTTCAAAATACCGCATAGGTTATAATCAAAATCACTTTACTGATCTTAAAACTGCTTTTTGTTTCATATGTTACGTAATTATATTACTTAAATACTTTTAAAGCAATAACTTTTTTATTAAATATAATGAAACGCTAACAATAGTTTAAAAGCCTCTGTCGTATTGTAAATTACGTTCTGCAGTCATGTTACAAAAGTAAAGTTGCAATAATTATCCAGGCAGAAATTTCATCTCATCAGAAATTGTGTGTAATTTTTCTTTGCCATAAGTGAATTTGAAGTCTTTTCATGAATCATAATTTTTTTTTTACATAAACTACTTTATCATTTCTTCAGAGCAGCTGAAAGGAAATTAATAATTTTATGTTATCTTATAATACGGTTATGCGAAATATATCGGGTGAAATATGACTGACTATACAGGAAGCAAGTTAATAATATGCATATTAAGCTATGTAGCTATACTTTTTCTTCTTTTTTTATGAAAATTAATTTAACTTATGTTTTTTTCATTTTTAAAATTATTCGAAATGTTAAATCATTTAGAGCCAATTTTTTATTTGTCATTTCACTTTTAATTCGCTAAAAAGCGAATATCATCGTACTAAAAATAGAACACAATGAGCTGATTCGTCACATTTGAAATATAAACGTTATAAAGATCTATGCACACTACAATACGCTTTTACGCTGACATGTGAATATCGGCAAGTAATTTTTTATTACGTTTCGAAGTTTGAGACTAAAGTTGCCACTGTCAAAGAAATTGTATAAAAACAGTATGTCGTTCTACTCTCTTTGAAAACTCCGACATAATAGTTTTTATCAAGGTGTTCCTGTAATGGAAATTCATAATTATTTGTAACTATTTTTAGATATAACAGTATGTTTGTTTATGTATTAGGTATGTTGAGGGTTTAATTGTATAGTTAGAAACTTGTATTACTAAATAATCTACTTTTATCGCTGTCTGTAGGATGACTTACGAAAGAGACTATTAAACAGCTTACATAAACGTTTGGTATTTGTACCAATTGAAGTAATGACGTAGTAACTTATTTTAGAATAATATATAGCTCTAATACTAACACTATATTGCCTTTGAATACCTAACCCATTGATTTCGATCCTAATACCTTAAAAATATATTTAAATTTTCAATACTTAGTGACTTAACTTTAACCATTGTGCTTTTTATCATCTATTTTGCCTTTTGTTTGTTTCCTAAATAACCAACACATTTGTATAGTTTTTTTTTATTTACTTATATAAACAAGGAACAATATACACATTACAATAAAAGTATCTATAAACCCATTGCGGGTTTTTCCAGACACTTTGGTACTACGCTATGAAATAAAACAGTAGGTTTTTTTTTTGATTACAGCAAATTAGTGAGCTCGCTCATACCGTTATATACAGGATGCAGTTGAATGCATTTAAGAATAAACATTATTGTACATTATTGTATACATGTATATATTTAAAATAAAAATTGTTACAAAATATTGCATCTGATAGAGTGATTTGATTAAAATAATTAACTTGTCAATACAGACATAGATTTCTCTTCTTATGTACTTTGTTATTACTACATAATGATATAAGTAATTATAATCGTTGTACAATGAAAACAAATACAATGAAACTATTTGTATGTCACTGGATCAAACTAATTTAAAATATAAATTAATAATAAATTTAAGCATACAGTGTCATGGTTTGAAAACAACAATTATAATCAAATCTGCTTATATTATAAAAGCGAATGATAAGATGGATGGATGGATGGATAGATGTTTATTTAAAGGTATCTCCAGAACGGGAGCATAGATTTAGCTGAAATTTGGCATAATGTAGAAACATAACCTGAAACAACACATAGGCTACTATTTTTTTTTATTTTTATTAAAACGCGGGGACGGAGTCGCGGGCGACAACTAGTATCTTAATAAATGTTGTTACATATATCAGTTATAAGCGCTTTAAATAGTTATATTATAATCATAACTTTCCAAAGCTAAAAAAACATTGATTAAGGAATTTGATACTAGCAATGCAATAAAAATGCATAGAATTCAGAGAAAAATATTCATTTGAACGTATAACACGGCCAAGGAAAATAAACAAAGAATAGTCACGTATACTAGGCCGTCAAGCTTCGGTAGAATTGTAACACTTACATAATGGTTGTAAATATAATAATAGATTTATCAATAAGGGCGTGTTTAGAATTTTGCAACATCTACCAAACGAGATATATTGTAAACTAGCAGTTGCCCGCGACTTTGTCCACGTGGAATTAAAAAATAATCTAGTAATAAAGCTAATGCTTCACGGGAATAGTTTAACATCTTAATAGTTAAAGAAATCGTCAAGTCTGTTAAGTAGTTCACAGTTTAGTAGTAACACAATCTCTCCCCATTTTATATATTAAGATTCAGGGACAAACAAATGACGCATAAGTGATCACTGCCACGTATAATATTATCCAACGTCCAAACTTCACATGCGCTTTCTTTGATCCTTATATCAACTGGTCAATAGTCTTAATATGATTTTAGACTAATCGAATTAGCCATCAAACGTATAGCCATAATATGAGCAATGGTCAATTAAGCAATAAACATAATATACTACTATGAACTAACTTGTTAACACGTAAATACGCTAAAATTAGCAAAGTCGCATCGAAAGTAGAGCAAAAACTTGGAGGTGAATTCACACGGTCAGTGGGCTAAAAAGTAACCTTGATATCAGGTGATAATTGGAAACCAATAGGTACTGAGATTGTTGATGAAAATGTGAAAATACGGAATTTAATTTTCATTAACTTGCGTTAAAAAAAATATTTAAATAACACAATTAACGTATTTAGAAAACACTGTGGCTTATAACTAAACTCACACGAACTAATTACCTGTTTACTTATATAAATAATAAATATATATTTAGACTAGGACATAAGCTGATAATAATTATTTTATCGTTAAATCAATATTTATTTTTCTAAAAATTGCGCTTAATTGCCTATTGGCATGCCCAAATTTTTGTAGGACATAGATAATATAACAACGACAGCTAATTTAAATTATCTTAAAAAATATGTCCTATATTGAAAATATTACAAATTATTTTAATAAGACATCGAAGTTTAAACATGAAAAAAAATGAGGTAGAGTGATGTTTGTCCAGATACTTTTTAATTGAAACTGAAGAAATTAAATGGGTTTAATTAAATTTAATACATTAAAATAAAATTAATATTAAGTTTTTTTTTTTTAAATTAAACTTCTTAAGAGCGAATGACAGTTTCTAGTTAAGTTGATAAATGAATATCTTCAGAGAATTGGCATCTAACAATCGAAAACTAAATATTGCCTGTTGGAAAATAACAGGCGTTATCACGCTTTCTACTAAATAACAACAGCGCCATCTATATTGCATTGAACTTAATCATTACAATGTAACATGTTGTTATAAGTTTATATCTTCAAACTCGAATCAATCAGAATGGTTTTAAAAGATGGCGCTAAATAAATTAAATGTTTTTAATAAAAGAAATCTACATTTGTAACATAACCCTTGGATATTTCCATACAACTTTGTAATCAATTAATCGACAGGTTTAATTAAACTTGATTCCTGTCAGTTTATAATACATAAATTCCAATAATATATAATGATGCATGTTATTGAATTCTTAGCGTCTTACCTACTGTTTCTAAGGATTTCCACTTTTATGATTTGCAGATTAATTTATTTATTATTGAGTTAGAATTAAATTGGAATTAAACAAATCATTAAAAATAAATTATGTTTTATTCGTTACCAATATGTTTGTATAGTCTCTGTTATACAATACAATACTACTAAGAAACAGCTAGTCTCTCTAGCTTTATCCTATCTCTACCTTAGTTACTTTTCATACTGTGAAAGCGGTGAGAAGAGATAGATAACTGAGAAGTTAAAATAGAGTGGACTCTACGTTATTACAGTGGACTTCATTACTTCTGTAAGTCTATGTTAGCCTATACTGCAACAGATTTACGGTCTCTATACGGTTTTTGTGCGTCCCTTCTTTAGTTGATAAAAGGACGGCAACGTATTTGAATTGAAGTGGTCGCTTGCGTTTGCCACCTTTTAATATAATAAAATACTGCATATATTTCGTCGAAATTAAAAAAAAAAGTTTAATTTATTGTTACCTTTTGAATGTTATTAACTACTATATTAACGTATTTCTTTAGAAGTAGCCGCAAATAATTTACCTCCTTATGTTTTAAGAAAAAAAAAGATGTAAAGGCCGTTGCGATTCCAATTAACGACATTTTTTAACAGATTACTGTTGTCGCTATTGAAAATGTTACCAGGTCATATTCAATTAGTCCGTCCATTGAAAACGACGAAAATGAAGACATTTAACTAATTATCAGCACGCACCGAAGTAAAAACGGTATTACTGCGAATATACAATTCCTTTGTTTCTTATTTAAAATTTAGCAACTGTTTCCACTGATGCACTTATATGAAGCATTGTCATCCCTTTTCTTTTGAACAGAGTGACAAATACATCAATATATTATATGTTTTATATAAATAGCTTTGTCGACAATGGAAACACACTCTACGAATGTTCAATAAATAGTGTAAAAGCAAAATTACCTTCTTACCGAATTAATACTAACTGAACTATTTTTTTTAAAGTTGTTGGCTATTTATTAAAAGATAAATAAAAAACTTGATAAATTATTAATGGTACAGAGTGTGGTAACTCAATTATTTGAAATAATAAAAGATAAAAATGGATACAATTTATTATTTTATTTAATTAACGTAATTAGAATGTCATCGTGGCTATCTTTGGGGGATGCCTATGCCCAGCAGTGGGCGACTCATGGCTGACAACAAAAAATAGAATGACAACACAAGATGAACATCATCATAGACAAGGGTTCTAATGTCTTATATCCTTACAAATACAAACTATTTGTTAAATGATAGCAAATGTTTTTAATTTGTTTTATTATATCATATGTATCTTAGTTTTTTTCAAGCGATTGAAAACGATGACATAATATTTTTGTATGTTAGTGTTTCTGTAGGACTCCACGATAGAACTATCGTTATTACTCTCATGTATTCCTTGAGCTATACCCCGAAGCTGTAATTAGAATAGTATTTACTTGATTTGTACTGGATTGTAAGTTGTTTCTAAAATGTCATGCAATCGATATGGCCTGATATCATCATTTGACGAACTTATATATACATAACTAGCTGTCGCCCGCGACTCCGTCCGCGTGGATATATAAAAAAAACTTAAAAATTAATTAGTGTAGCCCAACCCACCCATCCATCCATCCAAAAAACAAAAAGCAGCTCTTCAAGGCATAAATTCAAAAAAAAAATTAGTATCCTATGTCCGTCTCCTGGCTCTAAGCTACCTCCTCACCAATTTTCTGCCATATCGTTAAAGCCGTTCTTGAGTTATAAATAGTGTAACTAACACGACTTTCTTTTATATATATAGATTTTATATATTACTTAACCATTACTTTGATAAGTTTTAAATTGATTATTATAATTTATCAACATTAAGTTTAAAATCAAAGTTTTATTAAAATATAATTTATGCTAGAAGCTTAAAATGCGTCTAATTAATTTAATTCTAGAAAAAAACGGGAATAAAAAAGCTTGTTGCAGTATTGTAGTCCTTCAATCTTTGATATTTAAGTGAACAACGTGACTTATTTATTATGTATCAACATTTTTATATAAACAACAATATAGGTGACGCAATAATAAAAACAAATTACCTCATATATATGAAACCTCTATTATAATATTCCAAGCTAAATACAAAGAAGATGAAAAAATCAACAATATAAAATTAACAAGTTTGAAACTATTAACAAACAAATAAACACTACAATATCTTAATTTTGACTATATTACAAAATATTCCAATACATTTTAGAAAATTAAAATTGGGTTTTATATAGAAAATATTAATTTTATAAGTATCAATAGGTTACAGCTTCTACAGATAATATTCCTAAATCCAAATAACGGTGAATCCTGGGCTCTACCAATAAAACTTTTTTACCAACTAGTTATGGTAAAAGTCCTCAAAGTTGTGTGATCTTTATTAGTGTCGCTAGGCAGTTATCGTCTTACCTTCATATTGTGATTAACTAATTTTCGTCGATGCAAGGGACAGCTAACCTTGGTTAAATTTATTTTGGATATTAAACTAACGAATTGAAGTAAGGTATTGTACATTACGTACCTTTCTTAGTATTTACTTAAGGTATAAAATTACATCAGGACGGCACCATGCCAGAACTTTTTGCCAAGAATGTAGGTAGAAGTATGTCAAAGCCATTTTCAAAAGGATGTCTAAGCAATTTACAAATAAATACCTTCATATTCAGCAAGAGACAAGCGAATATAAATTTGACATTTCGAGTTTCCACATCCCAACTCACCTACTCTTCTATTTCTCAGTGTTTGCTGGAACTATTCTACCTATAAAACATTAATAGTTGAACGTCTTACGTGAGTTTTAAAGTTACTTATTAAATTTTAATAATATTATAAATACGAATATTTATAATATTATTATGGATGGATGTTTGTTTGAAGGTATCTTCGAAACAGCTGCATGGATCTCGCTAAAATTGGCATACATGTAGAACATAATCTGAAAGAACACATAGGCTACTTATTAAGTTTGTTTTAAATCTGCACGGACGTAGTCGCGGGCGACAGCTATTGAAAACATAAATGTATAAAATTAGCATCATAGTAAATAAAATTGTAACAGCAAAATGCTTTTAAATATAGCAATTAAATCAATTCTTTGATTATATTACTATAAACAAATTAATTAAGTATGATATAAATATAACGAAAACATCAAATAGCTATGGTTTAAACGACTAATGGATACTTAACCTTTTGCACGGCGCCTGTAAATGGTGCTTTAATAAAATTAAACGTTAATAAAAAAATAGTGTCTGAATAGATCTGCTTCACGCTGAATTCAATGAGCTATAAATAACGTAATTACAGGCTAACCGCAACTTATACCGGTTCAACTTGAAGCAGACCGAGCGCATCAATCCGTACGCACCGTATATTTAATGTGACTACAATTTATCTCGAAAACGGACGGCGCATTGCGTCTGATTTTCTGGAGCTTCACGAAACTAGGTTAAACTAAACTGACATTCTAAATAAATAAGGCTTCATGTAGAGAAAACCTTAATTAAGGTGCTGTGGAAAGCAAAAAACAAACATCATAAAAAATCCTAATTTCATAACATAACAATTAGTTTTTAAAGTAAAATTTATTTTCTGTTTATCGTATCAGTAAAAGCTTGTTTAAAAAAAATAATATTACTGATACTATACACTAATAGTACTATGAAATATTCAAAACGCTTTAACATCTTCGCACGAATTGGCCTGGCTCGCCCGGTGAAATACCACAACCACACAGAAAACATGCGTGAAGTGGAAGCAATTCCGCGTTTCGTCTGATGAGTCTACGTCCAGGAGGCCTAATTTAGTCCACTTTACCTCTCCACCCTTTTTTATTATGGAAGGATGGAAAGTGGAAGTGGACTTTCTGGACGAGGACTGCATGGCAAGGGAGGATATTTTCTTTCTGGATGCACAGATCTCCTCCGTCGATTAAAGGTAGGCAACGCATATGCAATTGCGTATGTCTATGGGCAATGGTCACTTCGCTATTTCAGCGATAATAGGTGGCCGCTCGCTCGTTTGCCACCTTATGATATAAAAAAAAGTTATATGCTACGAAAAAAATTTATCTGTCGCAAGATCATTTCAGATGACTATTCCTATACACTAAATTGAATAACAATAGAAAATAGAAACGAACATTTGGCTTAGTACTTATCGGTCCGACCACTAATCCGGTCTATTCGGATCAATAATGTCACAGACACGCGTTGCTTTATTGAGTCACGGTACATCAAAGTTCCCTTTATGTTTGTCGCCTACTTATGCAATTACAAGTCGGACAAGCGGCGACGGGCCTTGTGCTCTTTTCTATTGTCGACGCGTGTTAACGATGAATCCGCAAACGTTTTTCGTGATCATTACTGTATTGCTATTCGTCATTTCGTTGTAATTGTTATTTTAAGCTGTCAATATTGCGACACCATTCATGCAATTTAAAGAATATGTCATGTCATGTAATATGTGATTTATCTTCCTGGCCGCGGAGATATGAATTCATTCGATTCCTACTTTGAAACTTAACAATAAGACATAGAGTAAAGTAGCCTACTTACATGCGCCGAATTGTTGCCTCTGCGAAAGTTATGACGTCAATAGTGAGGCAGGTCATGATCACTTGCACTTTCAATGAAAAGTAAAAGTGAAATTGAAATTTTAATGGTCTGTAAAGCCAATTAAATTACGACTCAATATTTTATGAATTCATGAATGAATTCAACGTTATATTAATGCTTTATTTTGAAATATGATTTATTATAAATTATTGTTTATTATTTTATCGCTCTCAATAGTAAGATAATTGGTATATGATAGCAAGTTATTATGTAATAAATTTAGGAGTTGTGACCAATGATGTTACATGAAATAAAAGCGAAGTTTACTTTTTAGATAACGAAATACATTGAGCATTTCTGCAAGATATTTTATTAAATAAGAAGTCTTGACAAATATAATAAAAATAGGTTAATGAACTAGAAAAGAGTAATTATACAATGCGCGTGAGAAATTAGTCAACCACGAATGAATACAATGGATAAAAAGATTATAATAAGCTCACCTCGCTTAACAATGCACTTTGAATTAATAATGATGAGTAAATGACCCTTTTTATTAATTTTGAATAAATATTTAACAACCAGCTGTTGTCCGCGACTCTGCCCGAGCGTAATTAATAAAAAAATAATTATTAGCCTATGTGTTTTTCTAGACTCTGTTCTACATCTATGCCAAGTTTCAGCGAGATCCATCCAGCCGTTTATATAGGGTAAAGGGCTGTTTTTAGGGTTTTCCCGGCTATAATTTGTCTCACCCACCTTTTAAACCTTCCTTACTCCACGAAGATTTCAAGACCAAGAAAAATTAAAAATTTTAGTGACACTTACAGCAATTGATTATTATACATAGATTTCAATATTTAAATGGGCATCATTATATCATACCATTTTTTGAAATTAGAATGTATTTGCCGTTTATGCCACTTCGAGTTTGTATTTATATCAAAAATTACATTAAATATAAAAACAAAAAGCAGTATACTCTTATGAGCTTTTAGAAACGTGCTAAGAGTATTTTATTAACTTTACTCATATTGCAGAACGCTTTATTAAAATAAAGGAGCCGTAAAACTTATACTAAGAATACGCTATAAATTGAAATAATTGAATAATAAATTAATTATATAGTTTATATATATTTTTGAATTATATACCAATTAAAAAAGCTTCAAGACACGTAATTGACAAAGTTATGAATTGCCGTTAAAATCTTTTATAGTCTTGTACTAGCTGTCGCCTGCGATTCCGTCCAAGCGGAAAAAAAACCTTTCAAAAATAAAAAAAAAATCATTCAGTTCCGTTGAGTTGTTTCGGAGATACCTCGTAAAAATCATTCAACTATCCATCCAAACATTCGTATTTAATATAAGTAAGATTTCCAACCAACGTAACAACCAAAGTGAATCTACTTATATTTTTTTTATATAAAAGACTGTCATATTACTACACTAACTTATAAATGAATTAATAATGACATGAGAACTAAAAAGTTTTAGTGATCATTGCAACTATGAGAGTTCAGAGCATCCGTGAAGTTCACTGACCTCAATCACTTTTAACCACAAAAGCATCTTGCTTAACTTTTTTTACTTAATAGTTTTTGTTTATATGTAGAAAGAACAATTTCTCGTACCAGATAGTAATTGTAACTTTTACATTGTATGTAAAAATATGGTTTTAGAAACTTACAATTACAACTAAGTTACTGCTTCGTGTGCAAAGGACAAAAATATCTTAAAAAAATTTCCCTAAACAATATACTAATAAACGAAGGTAATTCATCTTTAGTATAATTTGCAGGGATTTACATGTTTTTGTGTCATATATAAATTCGATATGCCTATAGCTTAAACAGATCATATGATTTAGAAATGTGAAGTGTTGTGATTTGTATTTTCTCCGAGATGTTCCAATTTAGTCAGCCGGAATACTTTTAATTACCAGTTATTATCAATTTCCCATCTAATCTAATCGTAAAGAAGAAAACACATATAATCTTCTTTTTCTAATTTATTATTGATACAAACATATATGTAAGTATGTCAATTACTACTCAACCAAGTATCTAAGTTTAAAACTTTCCGCTTCTCAGAGCCATTAAAGCGCGCAACAATTTAGTGCTCATGCTTATTTAAGGCAGCATGATTTATTTGCTATTAACGATGTCGTCGTGATTAAATATAATAGCACCCGAGATGAAAACATCTTTAAACTATACTTTTGAACATAAGAACAAAAATGTGGTTAATTCTTACTTTTATAAGGACGCAAATAGGACGAAAAAAGTAATATTTTGATATGAAGTGTGGTTAGATACTAAATAAGTTGTTGTAGAACGAAGATATGAAAAGCTTAGGCAAATAAATATGCTATATAAAAATAATAACACAATAAAGTTTCGCAACTACCTAGTTATAGGAAAAAAACAAAATAAAAGCAATTGCCTTAATGTAATACAACATAAGGTACTTTGGCAAAACGATGTAAAATTTTATCACCCTTTATTCCAATCTAATAATATCTAATATTTATCATAAACGTAAATAAAAATTTACTACACTATTTTTATAAGCAAATTTTAATGAGATTCTTGTAATAGATATATTTGGTATCAATGTACGTCGTCTGCAATGTAAAAAATATGGTAAATTGAATACACTTGCGTAAGATATAAATAAATAAGCAACCGTACAGATTCGTAATGACAGTCACGGCGCTGCGTGCACTCGTTACGGTAACGGGGTTATAAAGCATTAGGTGTAACGAAATAATACTACACACGTATATAAGATACTATTTTCCAAAATTTATAATATAACTAGCTGTCGACTGCGCTTTTCGCACGGTTTAAAAAAAAGTATAATTAGTAAACTATGTGATATCCCAGACTATGATCTATATGTAGACCAAATTTTATGGCGACTCGTTCAGCCGTTCTCGAGATACCTTCAAACTAACATCCCTTCATCAATCCATCCATCCGTTCGCATTTATGATACTAGTATTATTTCCCTGGTACATTAACCTAACTTCTGTACTAAAGGAATAGAGGTTCTTGGTTATTTCTTTAAGTGTAATGTTGACCGCAAAACTGACGCAAACTGCTTTTTCCTGTCATTTACTACATGTAAATAAAATCTAAGAAACTTTAATTTAAAGAGGCATTGCAAAGGTTAAACTAAATAATGGCAACTTTAGACGTAATCATTCTTTTATTTCCTGTTTACGTTTTATATGACAGTGAAGGTACAGAAGTATAGCTCGCTTTCAAATAGTCGTGTTATCTCGGGGCTTGTAAATTTTATCCACTGAGAATCTGCGGCGCATCGTGATTCGTGACGATTGCCTTACGAACATCACACGCCGCACGATATTTTGATGTAACCATACTTATTTTATATTACATACGAAATTAAGTAAAGCTCTTAGAGTATTATGATTGAATCAAAATAAGGATGTAAATTAACGTAATTTTTATAATCTGGATTTCTAATAAGTCTATTTAATTCTATTTATCTAATAACTAACGTGTACTTTGTTGGAATCAAATCGCTATTTCATCAAATATAGAATCGAAATATTATTTTCATAGCTCTTCTTTAACATCCTTTTTGTAGATACCTGTTTAAAGTTTGGACATAAAAATAAAAAGCAGATAATATAATCAATTATTTATTTTACATATTTACAAAAATTACAATTAAAAACTATATTAGTCTAAAAATAGATAAAAGAAAAACTGTAAACGATCATTCTTTTTACTTAAGGTGATAACATAAAATATTAATCGTAAAAAATGGTCAAAAATTTCAAAGAAGTTACGTAATTAGAGTTATGATCTAGACAACAAAAGGGATTCAAAAGAGTTCCGTTTAGAATTATAAATAGTCTCTCTTATTCTATTTCTACAAAAGCATTCCCTTGTCGTCTGTTCAAACGACATAATGATGCATCTCATGACATAAAACTTTCAGGTACACAAAGGAATGGAACAATAGAAATTATATAATGGCAATATTTTTAAATGAAAATCTTCTAAACACTGATAGCTTTATTCCGTAACACATAACCATAGTGACGAAAACAAACTGGAACAGTTTGAAGTAATATTCCAAAGAAATATATTGCTGACAAATCAATGTAAACACTACGTATTTTAATTTAAAAAATCTTTTTATTATAATATTGCATAGCAAAAAACGTAAAGTTTATTTTATGTTTGCTTCGAGATGGGATCAAAATTTTAATATTAAGTTAATATTTGCGGGAAAAGCCAACTTACATTTTAACTAAGCTTATAGAATTTAATACGAAATTAACTTTCGTGTGACAAAATTAACAGTGGTATTTAAAAACTTTGAATTTATTTATAGGCTGATAAATTGCTTAATTGGGCAACAGGTCGTGTCTGTATCAAGGTGACTGGATGTTAAGTACTGAGACCTATCGCTCGCAGGTGTCCGATATGCTCGAGATGTCATCTTGTGTCAGTCAGCGATTGCCTGGGTATGTAATTAATATCCACGCCGTAGCCCTCCAATCACTTAAACTCAATCACGCGAAACGTTATTTTGCTTGTATGTATATCAATAATGTCACAATTCATATCGTAACAATCTATTTTAGTCCTAAACTAACATTGAATAACACAAAATCATTCATTGAAATAACTAACTTCAAAGTGCTTTAAAAACAATATCGAATGTATTTTAAAATTCTGGCACTTTTTACTTATTCTACGCGTCTATATTAAAATCACATTATTAATTCTGTACCGTACACTTTGCCTAATCTTAGCAGATTTTGTTACTGTCTTCAATTTGAAGATTTTTGTTAAATGGCCTTAGGCCCTTTGTACACAAGAAAATGTAAATCTTCGAAGCTATTATTGAGTTGCGTCGCGAGTATAACGCAGCGCTTCATACGCACAACAATGAATCGTAGACGCGAGTCGTCAGTTATAGGAATAGCGACTTCACAGATAGTACGAATTCATAAAATATCAATGTATTGATTTGCTCCGCCATCTTGAAAATCTTAACAAATGGGTTGTGAGCGACTGATTTTGACGACGAAAGAACTAAATGGCCGGATTTCGGAGATTTTCGTTTCCTTGTTTATAACGGGCCTTATATTTCATAGTAACTTGACCACTGACAATTATAATAATTAAATAACTTTATAAAGGTCGTTAATGTCTTGGTTGTACGTATACCGGCCAACGATAAACGGGTCGTGCTGTGCCCTGTAAATAAAAATAAATAAAGACAAAATATTAAACAAAGTTTAACAAAACAATATCAGTAATTTCACTAGTGTTTTCTGTTTTTTTTTACTTTCCTGTCATTGATTAGATTTAACAAATCATTAAGCAACAGTCGAATTAACTATTCTATACTCGAAAAAAGAAATCAATTGAGTCCACCCATATCATTATAATTAATAATAGTTTGCTGTTGAAACATAATTGGCACACACATTTGTAGTATATGAGAAACTAGATAACGCCCGCGACTTCGAGACTGTAAATTATATTTTAAACATCGATATAGATTCAGCCATAAAATAAGAGTAGACTAGGCCGATTGCAGATTGGTTGACATCTGACATATCTTTAAATTTCTTCGAAGATATGTGCAGGCTGTATCACCTTGTTTTCCTTCAGCGTAAGAATGTCGGATATATGTATACATATGTCAATCGAAATTCGAAACACATTAGTACATGGCGGCATTCGCACCCAGGACTTACAGATTACAAGTTTAGTGCTTAATGAGACACCGACGCACTATTAAATGATTTTTTTTAATAAATACTTACTTCTGAACTAATTTGTTGACTACTTTTCGCTGCATCCTTTTCAAACTTCCATTGAACATCACTAGGAGCGTCCTCGTCGTAGGAATCATCGATTTCATTTGTCTCAATATCATTATGTTTCGCATCTTCTTGTTTCTTATGTGTCTTAACATGTGGGTTAAGTTGATACGCGGGTATGAAATATCTAATACCAACTCCGGGTAAGTTTTGTGACGTAAGTATTTGTGCCGGTGTGAAGTAATTCGTAACAGTTTGAGCTTTAAGAGGTTGATTTGGTAGATAGGAATTGACAAAGCTTTGAGCACTGTTAATAGTCTGCGGTGGAACCTTGTAGATAATTTCAGTGTATCTCGGCTGCGGCCTGAAGAATGGAGGTCGCCTGTAAGAAATTGATAAATTAAAAAGTAATTCGATGCATTGTGATGTATGCAATTTGCAGGCTGCAATGCGGGTAAATTAAACGATGCCTTGTTACCTTCAATTACTACTGTTGCATTCAATTAAGACCTCACCCTAATAGTTATTAAATTAACAATAACAGTAATTACCACAAATTTGCACCTAATATATTAAATAATACAAATAAAATTAAATAGTAATCAATATAATATCTTTATTGACCTCGAATAGCTGTTCCTACCAGAGAATCTTGGCAAGGTTATAGAAATGTACTAATGTAGATGGAAAGGAACATTTGCGGCAATTCGTAGTGGAAATTTTTACAGCAAAAAGTGAACGTTTTTTGACAATAACAAAACACTTCACGCCCGCCACCAAGAGGGTTACACAGAGAATATGAATTGCCTTTTGGAGCGGTCCTGGTACACTATTTTCGCATATTTTCTAAATATGATTACACTTTGTTTTTTTACGCTGAATAAGCCAACAATAGATAACTCTAGCTTGTTGTTGCCTTACCAAGTAGCATTGGGATCAGGAGAGTCGTCACTGCGTTCCTCCCAGACCGGCGCGGGTATTCTGTAGGGTTGAGGGGCGGGCGTCGGCTCTGGTGTAGGAGGCTCTATCGGACCACCCTTCGTGCCGTACTTGACCATGATTCCGTGCACACAGCTAGCGTACACTAAGCATGTCAGCAACTGACAAAATAAAATTTACGTATCATTAACAAAAGCTGGAAACACTTATAGATCAAAGTGTATGGAGTTATTTTGTGTAAAAAAATATTTAGTCAATTAGGTTTGTACAGTAAATAATTGTCGTTTTGGAGTTCAAGATCAAAATGTTTACTTATTAATATTTTATTATTTACTTAGAAGTTGTTACCCCTAAAATAACTCTAAGTAATTACTAGAAATTGAAACAAATACACAAATGTATAACATTTTACGAGAATCTGTATTACGTCAGTTTATTGGGTGGGTGAGAAATAAGATTATCTGCAGCAAAATAGAGCCTTCATCGTGTAGTGACTGCAAATTAATTCATTAAAATTCAATCAAGATTAGAAATCTTCATCTCGTAACCTTGAAGTGGTTACAACTGTTTTAGTGATTCATTCCCACGCGAAAAAAATATAAGACACGGAAAATGTAAATAAATTTTCATTATTGCCAAAAAAAGGTCGTAGTAATTATTTGCTAACTGGCTATCGCCTGCGACACTATCCGTGCAGAATTAAAAAAAAAACCTTTTAGAACAGCCTATGTATTCTTCCAGTCAATGTTCTACATCTATGTCAAACTTCTGCGAGGATCTCGCTGTATAGATTATATAGCCGTTCTCGAGATACTTTCAAACAAACATCCGTCCACTGAAACATTCGCATTTATAATATTAGTAAGAAGTAATACGTAAGTTTGCTTGTTTAATATTATAGCATAAATGAATTGAAGAAAATTAACTGGAGAGGTTTTGATTAAGAATAATCCGTAGTGTCGTAGAGGTAAAAGGATCATATTAAATATACAAGTTGCCAAGTTTCGTTCATGCGTATTTTATATGTGAAGAACGATTGAAGCGTAACGTATTGCGGGTAATGGAAAATTATTAATCACCTCGAGCTATACAAATGTTACAATTATAGTTTTTTTACACTTACATTACACAGCACTGTGTCTTAACATCCGTGTATATTTCGATGAGTATTTTTTATAATATCTTTGTTAAATTAACACGATTTTAAAAGGAATTAAAGTAAAATAGATAAATCCTTAAGCTTATTGAATTCGTGTTTATATTTTTAATAATTATTTTTTTAGAATGATCATGTGAGCACAATATGAACATTTGAAATTGATAAAAAAAATTTATGTCAACTAATTTTAATTTAATTATGAAATACAGGGTCTATGCTCCGAATATGATTTTGTCCCATTCGGCGTGCAGACCCTTGGTCCGTGGGTTCCTAGCGCTTTAAGGCTTTTTAAGGAAATATCAAAAAAGTTAATCGACATCACAGGGGACCGAAGAGCTGGCAGCTACCTCGGACAAAGAATTAGTTTAGCTATACAAAGGAAACATCAAAAAAGTTAATCGACATCACAAGGGACCGAAGAGCTGGCAGCTACCTCGGACAAAGAATTAGTTTAGCTATTCAACGAGGGAACACTGCCAGTATCTTCGGAACCTTGCCTAAAGGGACTCCTTTTAGTAATATGTTTTAGTAAATTATTAGTTTTTAATATTTTATTTAATATCATAGATTTAAGACTTTTCATGTAAAATATAGTTATATCTAAGTATTGATGTTAGACGATCTTATTTAATTATGTGATTATAAAGTTATATTCTTAGCACACAAATTGTGTGACTCCTGCCTTAATTACTATCATTGCATTAACAATATAATTAAAGTTGAACAAATGTTGAACGTTTCATCTGATTAGACATCATAAATCTTACCAGTTTTGCAAACGTAGGTAAATAAAAATTAAATTAAAAAAAAATCCACGGCATGTTGTTAATTGTAATACTAATGTTACAGGTCACCATTGTTTTTATTCAAAGTTAGCAAATAGACTTTGTTAACCTTCTTTAAAATTTCGCTTCATTTTTATTAATGCACCTTCAAAAGTTATCAGTAAATCTTGATGATTTTATAAACTTATCTAACCGCTTTTGCCTAATTTATTATGTTAAAGTGGTGTGTGGTAAGCTAAATGCATCAAGTTAGGGGTAATTTATCAATTATTTCTTTCGTAGATCTTATAAAATAGTAATCGAGGAAGGAATAAAAATTTACGTACCTGCAACCGTATGGAATATTTCATGGCTGTTGTTGCCTTTTGTTTAGACTTGCTGTAAAATGGTTCTGTAAAAAAAATAAGAGAAAAGAAATGTTATTATCATAATTTTAATTTCATAATTAATAGTTTTTTTTTTAATATATTAAGAATGATTTGGAAGTGAAAACAAATAGTTCAAATAATAATATGATTAAAAACAGTTAGTGTTATTAGAAGGTACCTAAAATCATCTGCACGCGGCAAAGTTCAAAGAGCACAAAGAGGCTGGCATTTCAAAAGCAGCTCTGTTAATTTTGTAACAAACAATAACATTAAGAAGGTATGTAGGCCTCATAAACAAGTAGTATCAGATAGAGGTATTTAAGATAGGTTGTTTGAAGGATGTTAAATGCGTTTGCATAAATAACGCATATCTTGTAAACTTGATAGCTTAATAGTTATTGTCGTGATATGTAGATAGCAAAATTATGCGTAAGAAGCACTACAATAAAGCAAACACTTTATAATCTTATATATAAGATTCTCGTGTCACAATTTTCGTTCCCATACTCCTCCGAAACGGCTTGACCGATTCTCATGAAATTTTGTAAGCATATTGAGTAGGTCTGAGAATCGGCCAACATCTATTTTTCATACCCCTAAATGTTATGGGTAGTCCACCCTAATTATTCTATATCTATGACAAATTTTAGCTATATCCATAAAGTCGTTTTCGGGATACCTTCAAACAAATGGATGTATGTTTGTCAATAAGTAAGTCCAAAACTGCTAAACGAATCTGAATAAATTTTGGTACAGAGATAAATTACTATCTGGAAAACTTATTAAGATTTTTTCTTTAATTATGCATTGAAGAAGTCGCGGTCAAAAGTTAGATACTCATAATTATTTAAATGGATGTTGAAATTATTAATATTTTTTTTATATTTCAGTTAAATTCAAATCTGAAATGTGTCAAAAATAACGATGATTTATTTCTAAACAAATTGCTTTAGTACATATATATTATACGTCACTTATATTTTTAAATGAAATACCCACATCTCTTTGTACATATGCTCGTGACATAAATACATACATCTTTACACAATGCATTAAAAAGTGTGTCAATGATAATATTTCTGGACATACGTTCAATAATGGAATCATATTTTAATTCAAGGACGACAACAATATTCCGCAAAATACAACACGTAATAAAATCGAGAAGATATACTCTTACGTGATAATCGTTACAAGATTTACAATTTTTTTAATACGAATCTTGTTTTCATATGAGCCAATACTTAAATCAGATTATAATTTTTATCTTAAACAATATATTATCTGTATTTGTAGTATTAGTTATCTGTACATTACGAAGAAAAGTGTCTACTCTTGCTGAATTTCTTTAATGGTCTAGTTTATTTTGTCAACTTTTATATAGTTATTTCCTTTTAAAAATTATTTTTAATTTTTGTTTTTGCAATTATACGAAATAATATTATTTATATTGTATTGAATTGCCATAAGTTACATAAGGAAAAAAAGATCTTAACTGTAATGGCAAACAAGTCTAACGACCGTTCAATTTGTAACTCCTTTATAATTTAACACAAAATCAAAAATTATTTTTAATATTTAAAATTTAAAGTATGCCTTAGATATGTAGACCTTTTACAAAATTTTATTTAGTTTCATCTATCCGATGTTTGTCTTCAAATGATTCAAATTAAATTATAACCACTTCCCGATTTCTAATTGAGCTAAAATTTTCAATTGTAAATCACGTGACATTACAATATTGCGATGACCGGATGCTGTTCTGATGATGGAGCTGGAAGTTGGCTATAGGAATTTCGCAAAGACCTCGTCATGTTAGGGCTCGTTAAATCGTCTTAATTTCTTTAAATGTTTAATTCTTTTAATAAATTAACAACATAATTAAAAATTGTTTTAAAAAGATTTTTCTTCTTTTTAAAATTCGACCAAAAAGTATTATATCATAGTAACAGAATTATATTACATTAATTATTTAATTTACTCATGGAAAAAGTACAGGCACCTTATAAGTCGTTATCTCATTAGTCGATGAGTAATAAATGGAAGAAGTAAGGCAAGTAAGATCTTGGTATGCACCTCGACATCTGAGCAATGCAAGAGCTGTTTATCCTTCTGGTGTTTCATCATTCATACCATTAAAGTATCTAATTAAATCTATATTTAGTAGTATGCTAAGTGTTACAAATGTTTGGATTCCTTTACTTATTTACCTAATTTGTTTCATAATCAATTGGTACAAAAAATAGATGACAATATGCAAGTGGTTGTTAGAGATGTAAATTAATCTTAAGATCTTAAGAATCTTCGAAAGTATGTCTTAAAAACAAACTATTTTTAGTATTAAAAACAAAACGATAAAAACAAACACTGAATAAAACAGGAATTCTAACCACAATCACACTTTTTGAGCTACCAATGTGAATCAACTTTCTTACGAACATTAAATTAGTAAAAATCGCAAAAAAAAAATGTAATCGAAAATGTCCAAAAAGTTTTCTTCCAAAAAATTCTAAAAGTGTCGATAAGTATTAGCTGAATCATGTGCATGTTCTAGCACCTATTCTAGGTATTAATTTCCCCATACCTGACACAGAATTTATAATAAACCGAGTGCTCGTTAAAAACCGCTACGTAATAAACCAGGAACGAACTGAGAACCTTTTAAGGGACGATTGTGACATACTTTTTTATCGACGCGTTCCTTAACAGATGCTATATTTGAATATAAGGAAAGTCTTGATTTTCAATCTCTTAGTTTACATATTATGGTAAACTAACTTCTACTTTTTATAATGTTCCAATTAATTATTTTTCTTCGACTCCTCCCAAAAACAAAAAAAATGGTCTCTAAATCTAAATACAAAGAGCTTGAAATACAAATAAACGAAAAAAAACTACTGTACCGATTTGAAAAATTCTTTCACTTTTGAGAAGCTTCACTATCCTCAGGTATATAGGCTATATTTTAGACATTCTAGATTTTTTTTCTGCGCGGACGTAGTCGCGAGAACTGCTTGTATCTGATAAGTTTTTTTGCAAATAAATATGACATTGTTATTAATTTTTAATACTGAAGTTATATAGTATGCCAATGCAAATGTTTTTGCTATTACATTCCATTAATCTCACAATATTGTTTTATCAGTTAATAACTTATGTCAAAACTAGACTTTATTCCTCTGTGATAAGGTGCAAAGCTGTGTTGAATAAGTTTGTGAATAAATAAAGTGTGCTTAAGCGCCGAGGAAGCGATATAATTGGTGTTTCTCCTTGGCTCAGTGCCTTGACAATGTGTCAAATAACAAAGAGCCAGTATTATACAGAACTTGTAATGTAAATTCATCGCACCCACTCACGCGTACATTGTTGCCCAATAGATTACTGGGTGACAAGTACTTGATACACACGTAAAACACTTCGTTTAGCAGATTAGCGAATATAATAACGTAATTCTTAAGTAACTTGTAATTTAAAATATGTAAGAACTTTATTATTACGACGCAAAGACAGAACTAATAAAAATATATATTAAATTTCCAGATTTTTCTTCGTCTTCATAATTCCTATATCCGATTTAAATGTAATAATAAGTTACTAATATATGCATGTTTTTTATACTGTTAATTGAAAAGGTTAATTAAAATTAATTAATTAATCTTCTTGTTTTATAGCCTAATAGCAGTCGCCTGAACCTCCGTCCGTGAGGAAATAAAAAAAAACATAATTAGTAGCTTATGTGTTATTCCAGATTTTGTTCTAAATGTATCCCAAGTTTCAGCGAGATCCGTTCAACCGTTCTGAAAACATCCATACAAACATTCGCATTTATAATATTACGAGTAGTAAGATGGAAAAATAACACGTTTTATCTCCTAATTTTTTATCGATTTAATAATTACAGAATTTAATTAATCTACAAGATGTGTTATTACATATCTTCATAATGTAACAACTATCAATTTGTCGCGTAAATTGAAATGACATCATAAACATAAGACAAGGTTAACGCGTCCATTTCATTTAAATATAGGTCATTATCAACAGACACATCACGTAAATTGTTCCATTATAATAAACTTAACGTAGTTATTATTTTGCGATTTAAAATTGGCATCGTTTCGTATGTAAAATATATCGAGTTTCATGTTTCACAGGTCGTTCAGAGTTCATGTGATAACTGTCTTTTAAGATAACTTTAAATGATTTTATTGTTTGTATATTCCAATATATAAAGGAAAAATGCAATCTCTGAATCTATATAATGCATTAAATGACAAGAATATAAAATTACTGATCTTATAAGTTTCACAAGTTTGTATGGTTCTGAAGCACTCAAAGAAGTTTCTTATAAGTGCAGAACGCCTTAGAAAATAAAGTAATATCTTCTATCTTACTAATATTATAAATGCTAATGTTAAGAAACATGGATGGATGGATTTTTGTGAGAAGATATCTCCAGAGCGGCTACAAGGATCTCGCTAAAGTTTGGCATTTATGTAGAATATAGTCTGGAAGCACACATTATTTTTCCTTTAACCCATGTCATCATAAATTAAACAATGTTTACGCTTTGGTTAAGTTCATAAAGTCATTTAAAATCTTTAAGATATTAATTATAAAATGACATTCATGTCAAGTTTTTGCCATCGTAAACCAAGTAGTCGATTGAATAAAAAACTATGTTATTGGGTAGCATTAAACATATTATATCGATAAAATCTAGTTGTAATTTATTACTTATTATGGAGATTTAAAACAATATTATATATAAGTTTAATTATTGTGTTTCTATAGAGTAAACTGATTACAGTGTAAATATTTTTCATATGTTATCTGCAAAGTTTACAAGTCACGATTTTTTAACTTATAATTGCTATTGAGAATCGTAATAGCAGAATTTTGTGCAGAATTAATTTAGTTAATGTAGAGTATAGAAGAAATAGAATAGATAAACATTTTAAATTTAGTTTACAATTATAAATTAAAATATACTTAATGTGAATAAGGTATAAAAACAGTATCAGAATAGTAGAAGGATGTAAGGCAATATTAGTGAAACAAAAAAGGAAAAATATAGACAGGTGGTTTATTTTTTGTTGCTCAGTTACCGACGAAGTTTGTATGTCATAATAGTTTTTTGTTGTTACGTTAGTCTTATAATAATGATGTGCGCAATAGTAAAAAAAATAGTTTAAAAACAAAACCAGGCACCTCTATGTAAATATTAAAGTAAAGTATATAGAGGTTCCTGGTTTTGTTTTTAAACTATTTTTTTTTATTTGTGATTAAGATTTTTTTTAATTAAATCATTTACCTCAGCGTGTCTAATATTATGAAGTCCTTGTTAAGTCATTAATATTAATAAAGTCATTTAATTGGTGTTAACACAATGACATAGGTTTTTTTCTTATTAGCACTTACTTTATAAGATTAATGCAATTATTCCTAATTTGAAATCTAACAACGTACATTGTGTAGGGGCCAATTATTTTCATTAACGTGTAAATTGAATTTGTTAGTCGCAACACGAGGAAGTAAATTTAGGTGAGCAATCGAAATAGTTGGGAGTTTTTATTAGTAAGACCTGACCTAGAAATTATATAAATAAAATACCAGATATATTGGTACATTTATCGCATTGTAATGATTTGTGCCAAATAAATATTAAGTACAATAAGGACCATTAAGAAGGTATTTTTTTATATCAAAAGGTGGCAAACGAGCGAGCGGCCACCTGTAATCGCTGAAATAGCGAAGTGACCGTTGCCCATAGACATACGCAATTGCATATGCGTTGCCTACCTTTAATCGACGTATAATATCTTCCCTTCCCATGCATCCTCTCATCCGGAAAGTCCACTTCCACTTCCCATCCTTTAATAATTCGGTGATCACAAAAAACGTCATGCGAAAATGAAAATATATACCATAATATTATTATGAAAATTTAGATGGCTATACAACACCATCGTGCGATAGAAGCTTGAATAAAAAAGAATTCAAGTATGCATGGATCGATGAATATAACATAACTTTACTGTCCACAATTGTCCTCAATTTATATTTAATTGTCAACTACATGATCATAAAAAACACGATAAAATCAAACTGTATTTAAACATGAAGACGAACAATAAAACAACTTTAAACTACGCATCCGCTGTAACAATTCCTTGGAGATTATTGTTGTGTATTCTTATAATAATGTTGGCACTATCATATATGGTCGTATTCTTTATACGATTAGAACAATTGCCATCATACTTTTATCATCAAGAGGTTGCAATTATATTTTTAACAAGCCATTGTTTCACTCGAGTGTGTAATACAGTAATTAGGGATGGGTTAAAAAAAACAAGGAAGTTGTCGTCGGCCTTGAAGAGCGTTCGTCGTTTCATTCTAACGTCTAATACTCTAAGAAAATAGAACATGATACGTTTATTAATATGTATAGATGTTATTAAAATAACAAGATAATAAGTTAAATTATGAACTAAATTATACAAGAAACAGCTTATTAAGCTTGATCTAAACATTTTAACTAATCGAAAAAAAAAATATTATAGTGTCGAAGGATGACGTCATGACACACAAGTTTTAAATATTGGACCGACGTAATATCTTAATGACAACATAGAAAAACAAGTTATAAGATTAGTTAACTTTGAGTTCAAAGCACTCGTCGAAGTTATTTCAATGTGACAACTGGCGCCTAATTTATAAACGAAATTGTTAATTATTATCTGTAATATGTCATTAATCTTTGCATTCAAAAAAAGAAATAATTCTTAATAATTACAGTGATTTAAAAAGAAACATGCAGGTGATTTTATTAATTAATATTATATTTAAAAAGTAACCAATCAATGATAGAAAGATAAGAAAAAAATTTTTTTTCTAACCGTCCATAAGAAGGATTAATCTATTAATATTACAAAAAGGAGAAAGATTTGATTGTTTCCGAAACTACAGAATCAATTTTAAAACATTCTTTCACTGTTAAGATGAACCGGGATAGTGGGAGTGGTGGGTGGGATAGTGGGTAATGGGTGACAAGGTATATATTTTGTTAATTCCGCGCAAACGAAATCGTGGAAAACTGCTAATTCTTAATTAAACTAAGTCACAAAATAACGGCGGTTCCTTAAAAAATTCCATTAAATAAATGCTTTTTATTTTTTGTAAGTTATCATCCCTGATTTAAACAATATAAAAGTATGGCGAGGACGCGACAGATAAAATGTTAAGTAATCGTGGTCCAGTATCACGCAACAATGCAAACCGCTGGCCGAGTTCACGGTCAACTTGTTCTTGCGTAACCGTCATTAAGGTGATGTACAGTAAAAAAAACATACATACCACAAATAAGGGTTTTTTAATTAAACTAAAAAATCCAACATTAAACCTTGACACGCTAAATTACAAGTAAATGATAAAATTAAAAATAAACATTTCTTTAATTCCTGATTAAAAATAAAGTTTAAATTTATAAATGTTGCCATGAGGATTTTAATGATTTAATTATCATTGTGGTCATATTTTTATGAATATAAAACAATTTTATTAAAATAAAAAGTATTTACGAAAACGTATAAATTTATCTTACAAGCGAAGACTACATCAAAATGTAAATATAAACAAACTATCATGCAAAATATTTTTGACTAGGAATTTTAATAAATCCAATAACTCAACTAAACACAGCGGCAACATTAAAGAATAAACCGTATTAGCATAATTACGCGAACTGTAATTAAATGAATTAAGATTTTAAATCAAGTTGTTGATCCCTACGACCTTAATCCGTAACCTTAAAATACTGCGCCATACATTATCATATGCATCTCATTAAGACTGAACAGTATGACATCATTCGATGTAACACTGAGGAAGTAACAAATTATTGAACTTGTCATAATATGACGAGATCTTAAATTAAAGATTTACAATTTTGTTTTATGATCAAATTCTTCGATAGCTTTTGTTTCTTAGTTCTTTATTTGAAATTCTAATAACGATTATAATTTGAATCTCTGTTCCAAATATATAGAGTACAGTCCATCTAGTTAAGTTAGCAAAGTCAAGTCATCCATATTACATCCATTCAAACCTTCTGATTAATAATATTAAGTATGATACTTTTGTAATGTATGAAACGTTGTAATGAATCGAAAACCTTGGTACGGTTGATGTATGAAAGTCGAATCGTCTTCATCATTGTTGTGTAAACTTCCATCGGCAATGGAGGTCAAAGTGCGAAAGTTACGTGCGCTGTTTGCGGTCACGATTGTTTATTATTAAGAGACGTGAAATCAAAAGCACGTGCAATACCTTAATTGCAGCTGACGACGTATCGGTTTGTCTGATTTGTAATAATAAAGAATTTATTAATTAAATTGACAGATATATCTTATTTTTTATTCACAAACGTAGAAAGGTGTTTCTCTGCACATGTTGCGTTTGTGTTTTGTTATGACGACGTGACGTCCAGCTCTGATGGGTTCGGAACAAAAACTTATATGAGCAGAGGTGCAAACATCCGAATATTGCACACGACAAATAAGAACGAAGTCTTAAGGTTTTTACTCGTGTTAAAATTTATACGTACGGTTTATTTACCCATTAAGTTATATGCAATGAAACAGTTACTACAAATTTTACGCATAATTCGTCAGGTCAAGAGTCGCGATGATGATCGTTAAGAAATTCGATTACTATGATGTTAACAGTCCGTGTTGTAATGCAGCTCGGTCACGGTTCACTGAACTATTTGTGCGCCTGCAAAATTACCTGTCAGCGATCTAAGCGAGCGCGTGCAGGTCATCAAAATGCAATAAAGGTTGTAATTGAAGTGTGAACCGCGAAATAAATTTATATCTTAAAAACATTTTTTTACGAAATAAAGAATATCTAGATAATCTAATTGAAAGTGGAGGATAAAATCTGAATTAACTTTGTGTTTTAGATAGACAAAAAACATAAATGTGTACAAAACGTAATTTCCTAGACATAATTGTTATGTAACAATCAGTGCCATATATAACAATTTTGTTAATTAGTAGGCAATAAATTAGGATATATCAGAAAGAATAACAGATAAATAAGTATTTTTAAAATTGTTCGTAAATAATTCTGAATTCTAAGCATACTTTTGACCGATGTGCTTTGAAACGTTAAGCAATTTCTTGTGTCGTCTCCCAATTAGCATATAATGGAACACGGAGCGATCAGTGCGCAATGAATGAAATAGAACAAAACATTACATGCAGTAGATTAAGTAATCCGATGTTATTTGACAAATTGAACTGTGTTTTGTCATGCTGGTCGATTTGAATGATCCTCATTAGTTTAAGTAATGTTAAATGAATACTACAGTTGATAGTTACGTAATTACAAATAGAATTGTGGACTTCGTAAGAAACTAATGAATTACAACAAAAAACATTGCAACCATGTTCGAATATTTTTACTACATATAAAAGACTTAAACGCGCACACAAGACACAATATACTAGAGGAAAATGACAAAAACTATTTGAGTATTTATATCAACTTCCTGTGACCTTCGCGTTAGTAAAAATAACCTACAAAGATGTTCTCTAAACCTTCCATTTACCGTATTCATAACGAAATTTATGTTAACAAATCATTATTGAACTGAAACAAAAAATAGACAAGAAATAACATAGTAAATAGCCGAGTAATAACTTGTTTTATTAATTTCAATGACCTTTGTTACCACTATATACCGCGTATAATTGAATTTCTTGCTTAACCGTTTCATTATGGTCAAGTGTAAATCTTGTGTAGTTATGTGAACTAAGTTATTTTACGAAATATTATTATTGAAAATTTTAAGTACTGTAATCCTTGACTTAGTTTAATTATATTATAGTTTGAGTAACTAAAGGAGGGTTGGTAGAGACGTCCAAACTTCTACGGAGTAAGTACAAAACTACGAGTATATATAAATTACCCTGGCCTTAATAAGTATAGCTTTTGTTTATAAAATTAAATATGTAAAATTATAAAACAGAAATAAATATATTTCTTTTGATGGTTTTTAAAAACTGGATTTTCTAAAAAAATATCAACAAATATGCGTTTATATAGCGTTAGAGCGATAGGAAAAGCAGTAAATCCACGAGTATCGATAAATAATGTTACGAATTTTTTCAATTTAAGTTCATATCTCTTTCTATTACAGTACTGGACGTGAGTATTATTATCAGATGTTGTAAACACGCGTAAACACTATAAAAGGAAAGATAAGGTAGTGAAAGCTGGGAAATTGAACTCACGATGTTCGTGGGTACTACAGATGGGTATCAGACCCAACTACATTTAGCAACTAATTAGCTAATCACATATAGGTATTATACATCCAAATAAACAAAAAAATATTACTGCAATTATACCTGTCTGTCTGTATCACCTACAGAAACATCTGTAGAAAATATCAGAAAATGTACCTCTGTTTTTTTTTAATTAAAGTGTGGTCAATATTACTATAGTACTAAATAAATAGTTTAGTTTTAAATAATCCACTTGTACTGAAAAATACTCTCGTCATAATTACATAAAAAATACTAATCAAAATATTAAATAAGAGTTAAATTTTAACGCTACGTTACTCAAAGTAATAAATTGTTTTACTTATCTCATCTGTCATGTTGTTAAAATATCAAATAAACATTAGATTAAGTTCGTGATTGAATTTAACACGATTTACAACGCTTCTAATATTTACAATAAATTAAAGGAGCTACTTTAATGTTCATTGATTTCACGAATAGAATAAATTCTTATAGACAATTTTACACAATTATATTTATTTTAATTGGTTTACAAAAAAAGTCGTTTACTTATTATAGAATATACTGAACATAATAAGTATTGCAAGTACCGTCGTAGGTCTGAATAATCATTATACGAAAGTTTCATCCAAAAATATCAAGTAGTTTGAAAACGCAAAGGACAAACAACGATTTTATTTATTAAGAAGTAGGCTTTTTTCGTGAACCAACCGTTGCGTTCTTATTTATAACGGAATATCAGATAACCCGTCGGCGCTATAAATCTTGCAATAAATAAGTAAAGAAGTGCGGTGAGCATGATTACAAAACTGCAAAGACATTTTGTTTGACTGTATCGCAGAGCGGGCATGGGAAGATACGGCCGGTGTCGAAACTCAATTGGGTGTAGGAACGCAAGCTGTGTTAAAATTAGATGAAGCAACCGAGTCCAGCTACGAAAGATTCTATTTAGATTTAAACGTATATTTCAAACATTTACTGGGTGTATCATTTATTGCATGTTAATCGCGACTAATAAGACTAATAAATTTATTTGTTAACAACACGAAAGGTATTATTATTAGAGGTAAGTGTTTATTTCACCATTTGCCATTTGAGATCACTATTGGGCTTGTCGGGTCGCGTAAATATTCACAGCCGGATATAACTATAAAATGTGTTAACGTAATTAATTTATAATAAACGATCACTCCTTAAATCCACAATAATACTTTGAAATAGTTCTAATTTTTTTATATTTAGGTTTTAAGATGACTAGTACAATCATTATTATTCGTACAAGCTGTCTCAAAATATAATTGGATAGGTTTATGAAATTTAATTTATATGGAACGATTTAACAGTGGTAGAGACCGCTTTAACATCTTCGCACGACTTGGCCCGGCTCGCCCGGAGAAATACCACGACCACACAGAAGACAGGCGTGAAGTGGAAGCAATTCCGCGTTTCGTCTGATGAGTGTGCGTCCCGGAGGCCTATTTATTCCACTTTCCCTTCCCACCCTTTTTCTCATAAGGAAAGGATGGGAAGTGGAAGTGGACTTTCCGGATGAGAAGATGCATGGAAGGAGAAAATATTTTCTTTCTGTGCATCCTCTCCTCCATCGATTAAAGGTAGGCAACGCATATGCAATTGCGTATGTCTATGGGCAACGGTCACTTCGCTATTCAGCGATTTCAGGTAGCCGTTCGCTGGTTTGCCACCTTATGGTATAAAAAACTAATATTATAAATGCGAATGTTTAAATTGATGGATGTTTGTTTGAAGATATCTACAGAACAGTTCTACGGGTCTCGATTATATTGCACAGGGCGAATTAAGTCATTTTTTCGGTGGATCGAAGTCGCGGCTGTCAGATAGTATGTTATGAAGTCAATTAATGCTATGCATATATAAATTGTAATCCAATTACTAAATTCAAGTGAATGCTACGATACCTTCTATAAGATGAGTCTCAAGTTTCAAACGCACTTGCTCCAATAATTTACGGAGCGTGAACTATCAGGTTACAAATATAAATAAAACGTATAAATTATTACATAAATGTGGGAAGTTGAGGTAAATGTGACGACTATTTTTATTAATAAGACGACGATTTATAACATAGCTATTTTGACGTTTCCATTTGTTCGGTTAAAATCCCTTATATACCGGAAGTTCTATATGTATCTTTCCTTTTATTTTTCTTTAAACTGAACTTTTAGCTACTTACATTTTCGTTCAGAAACAATGAGTAAAATATTATCCTACAAAAATAGTATGTGGATATTTACTTGAGGTGGCACGACGGGCGTGGGAAAGTCAGGCTTCTTGACAAGTACCGTTTTCCAGAACCCTTATACAGGGCTATTCAGATCTATAGTGTTTATATAGTCGTCCATACTAGGAGAGTCACGATATAAAACTACTGACAACTGTAGTATGGTCAGGCTTTAACCCTCTTCTCAGATGAAAGGTCATTTACGAGCGTTTCATGCAATTATAGGGAATGGCTTACATTTAATTTTAAAAACAATTACCGATCATTCTGTATGACAAATCATAACTTAGCATTATGCAAACACATTTGTCTATTGCTTTATTTATATCTATTACTGACCGACTAGACGACAGTTTATTAACTCATAAGACTTGTTTAAACCTTGCAAGTGATTTTCCATAATTATTTTTCATTTATATAACCATTTCTATTTACGTAAATAAAACAATTAAATTGACATAAATACTGCAATAAGTGACGTAATAAGTAGTGCAATTTTCCAGCTTAAATAGAAAATCAATTACACATAAACGCATGCGAAATATTATCATCAGTAACTTTGACAAAGACGAAACATTTCTCGCGCAATGGAAACCCACCTTGTATACCATAGTTTATAAATGTTTGTACACAACATGTGAGCAACAAATGCTAACTCATTGTGGTTTGCGCTTCATTCTAATATTTATTTATATTTTGTTTAATCATCTACGTTTATTGATAATTATACATTCTTTAACAGCTACGCCCGTAGCTGTAATTATCATTCCACGTTTATCTATTATAAACTGGTTTATATTGATTCTTTTTCCATACAAAATATACAAACAATATATTTTAATTATCACGAGGGAAACATATCATAAATTATATCACGCTATTTTAAACCTAAATAGTTGAAATGGGATTTTTTTTTAAATTATGTGACAAGAAGATTCGTAATAATCGATACGTTTTACGCACGGAGCAGGACGTGAGCGCGATCAAAAGAGTTACATATGAACATTCTCATACTAAGACATCTGTAGGTATGAAATTTTGCGACAGCTAGTTAGATGTATCATCATCGTCAGCTCGCTATACGTCTCCACCGAGGGGCTCGGAGCCTACCCTAAGTTAAGGGTGATTAGGCCATAGTCAACCACGCTGGCCAAGTGCGGGTTGGTTGACTTCACACATATCTTTGAATTTCTTCTCAGATATGTGCAGGTTGCATCACGATGTTTTCCTTCACCGTAAGAACGTCTATATATATTTTATATACGTACAATTTATATTTTATTTTAGAATTAATTAATTTATATTTGAATGAATTTTAACTCATTAGTATTTACAGCGCACTGTATAAAAACGTTATTATTAATAACATCGCGGACATATAGAATAGGAAGACATCAAATTTACAGAAATCAAGGTTAAAATGAATTATAAATTCTATTAAAAATAAATTTAGTAAAGCTCGCTTGTATGTACATTGAAGTGATGGAAATTAAAAATGGATCAAATTTATGCGCATAAATATTATTATCATGACTCGTTTGAAGGCAATATTATACACATAAATACGACAATCAAGAACTATTTACTTTGTTATCCTTTATTTTATTTAGAAAATTTATACGTTAATTGTGAATCTAATGTCTTATAAGTAGATACTACTTTAAATTATTCAAACTTTTGTAAGACATTATAATAAACTTACATAAAAACGGCTAAACACTCAGAGTGAGCGACGGGCCGCGTCCGCGAAATAATACCAGTACCACTCATCCTGTTGAAGGGCCCCCGATGGGCTTGAGTCGGTGCCGCCACCGGACGAATATACGTGAATGAGTAGCCGTTTTTGTATCAATTTAGACACCACTTTGTTTTTAGTAAAAATAGGCTTAAACAAAACTAATGAAACTATTTAACAAAAATGTACGAAGATAATAATCATCTTGTTTTTATTCCGTGACATAAAGTAATTAATTAAATTCTAAGAAACGGCTGTTATAGATTTACGAAAATATATAAAATTGGTAGACGACTAACGAATTAATTTATAATATTCTTGCAAACAAATTTACTGCGATATAAATAAGATATTTATGTTTAGGAAAAAACCTAAATGTAAATATTAAACTAATTGGATGAGTGGTTGTGTTATTTATGACAGAATAAAAACATTTATGGTCTAGAACTAATAACGCAGAAATAAATGTAGCAACATGATTTATGACAAAACAAATCGATCATTGTTATCTAGACTATACATATCTATACAAAAACTTCACATAACAAATTAAACATCGGTTAGACAGCAGTACTTAAAACCCACAGGGTTTAAGTGTAGTTACTGGTCGCTTATTAATTTATAAGATCAGCAAATTAACAAATACAGACGTTATTAACCATTTCACAATTATATTTAAACAAAAAGAACAGAGATTAAACGGTTTATTTTTCTGACTATAGTAGAAAGACAAAAAAGCGAAACAAAAGAAAAATAGATATATATAACAATTGATTGTTAAGTTGCAATAAATATAAGTTATTTATTTAGAAGTGCCGATTTCAAAATTCTTTTACATTTTTCTGGTTTCTTAACGATTTAGTCATGCACAGCGCTTTCCAGATCGTTGATGTTGATGACATGTTCTTCCAGATTATGTCCTACATCCTATGACAAATCTTCGAGATCCATGCATCTCTAGAGCGATAGAGATACCTTCTAAGAAACATCGATCGATACATCCAAACATTCGCATTTATTTGTTAGAAATGTAGCGGAAAATTAACTAAATCACATTTAAAAATACACGTAAAATAAATTGTACCAAAGGTCCTAGAAAAGAATTGCAAAATTAATTTATAATTTATTAATTAATGCGTTGCTGTTAAACTGATGCAGATTAAAGACTCGAAGTAATATTTCAAAGGTAACTTGTCTTAATAAAAAAACAAAAAAATATACTTGAAAATACAAAATGTCTTATATTCCGATGTAAACAAAACGTAAAGTATGTAACGAAGTAGGGATTTTTAAACGTTTTCCGCGAGTCTTTCTTAGAAATATTTATCTGTTTCTATTATTCTTATAAAAGGAAGTTAAAAATTTACGTTTTTCCATTTTTTCAATTGACGTAGTCACTTTTTATCTTATTTTCCTCGTTTTTAACCCTTAATTCGACGAAATTTTTTGTAGCAAAAAAACTCTTTTTTTGTAGTCATAATTACGTAATTTTCTCTAAACTAGTTCAGTAGATTTTTCATTAGCTGTTCGTCACACTGGACACCATCGAATTGAGGGTTAATTAGCGAATTTTTGTAAATATTTTTTTTGAAGTTACTTAGTGGTTACTGCTGTTGCATCAATTTTTTAACTTAATTTTGTACAATATTTACTACACATTGTTATGTTGTATTTTCAATCTGAAAAATTAAAACGAAATGCCAAAATAGTCATCATAAAAAAAAATACTTGTAAAAATATATACATAACGTCTGCACTAATAAGTAATTCTAAAAGACAAACAAAATAAAATCGAGCATCGATTAATTAGTAGGAAGTGGATTTATTTCAGAATCGAGGCAACAAAATTCGCAAACGCGCTAATGATCTAATGAATCGAGCCGCCATGTCCTTGACACCGTATACACCGCCTTAAATACATACGGAAGTATTACTGGAAATTAAGTATTAAGTATTGGTAATCTTCAAGAAATGACTGTATCAAGAACGAAGTTAACACAAATGTCACCAATATCACCAAAACGGCTGAACGGGTCTTGATGAAATTTGACACAGATGTAGATCATAGTCTGGAAGAACACATAAGCTACTAATTTATTTATTTTTTTAATTCCGCGTGGATGGAGTCGAGTGCGACAGCTAGTTTATGATTTTGTCAATTTATTACTTTCGCGTTTTTGTACTTATATAGATTTGAACTTTAATTTTAGTAATTAAATATATCTTAATTGCTTTATCGATATAGATTTTGTACAACACTTTGCATATTAAATATCATCTACTTCTTTATACGGAAAAACTCGAAAATCATGAACACATTTCAATAATTTATCATTTGTTTTTTTCTTATAAATTAATTAAAATGATTTACTTTAAAAGTCTTAAGTTCAGAATACAGATAATAAAGTTTTCAAAGTTCTAAAATACCGAAATATCACGTTAACTCTGGGTATGATTTGCGAACGGGCAAAAATTGAGTCGCATATGCGCTCAGTTCACGCAACCAAGGAGCTTAATAATATTCTTTTATAAAAATTCGTACCATACTAATTTATTGTCAAGGAAAATGCATTTTTAATTTACGATGTCTTGAATCAACGACTTGGTGACATCTTGATTGATGATAGCAATTTAACTACGTACTCTGAGACTTTTGTTCGGCACGAGCTTTAGAAAATATTCCACTACGAATATAGAACATAATAACTGTCACTCAAACTTTAAATTATTTATTTCGGACATCGAAATGATGACAGTTTGTTAATCCTTAAAAACGCGTAAACAAAGTACGAAGATGTAAAAATCTAATACTTTAATTACAACGTTAGAAAGCTACAAATTGAATCTCGTAAAAACTAATCACTTAGTAGTCATTTTCGAACATAAATTTAAGTATAAGTTCACTAAAAAACTAGTTGTAAATAACCTATCTATATACTGCAATTAAAATTCTCGACTTACATCGCAGCGAAATAGCGCCGATATCTTTAAGATGAATGTGGTCCGATGCCTTAAGACCTAAAGTGTACAGACGCCTTATCGTCGTTGTCTTGACTTTAAGATAATTGATTTGATTGACTGTCCAGGAAATATTATGTACAATAAAGTGTCCACAAATAGCTGTTATGTTAATGTATGTACATATATTTTGACAGTGAATAGAATCGTAGACGAAATTATTCGTCATGCTGTACGATTCCAATTTGCTTCTCGTTCGTAGAGAGAAAGCTAATTATTTTAACTGCTATAAAATTTCAAATTGCATAATTTTGAAGCTATTAAATAGCAATTACAGTGCTATACCTTAATATACATAAATATATTCAAATTTTATATAATTAATCCTCATAAAGCAAGAGACTAAAGCTTGCAGTTTGAAATTCACCTGAAATGTATTTTTAAAACAAGCAATATAAACAAATAAAGAAATCGTAGTCAAATTATTTTGAGCTACAATAATACTACTTAATAGGGTTGCATTCACTATTTGACTATAAAACATCCAACATAGTCAAACTTAGAATAATACAAAATTATATACATGACATAAAAAAAAATCTAAAATTTTTAAAAAATTAATAAAAAAATATATAAATAATTAAAATCACCACGAACCCTTAAATAATCCACGTACTGGTATCACGTAGTTGGTTAACGTAACACAAATATATTAATCACTAGTTGTATAAAGAGGCGAGTAGCGAATGGCGTGTGGCGGATGTGTCGTCCTCTCGGCGCGCGAGCATCAACTGTCCGTCCCGCCGGCGTGCACCTTCACGACGTCTGATAACCGATAAGTATCGCCGATGAAAATGCATTACGAAAAACATCAAGTATGTACTTACAATCAACAAAAGCCATGCAAAATTTTAAAGTATTATAATCGATGCATTCGAATCTATTCTATTTGACTCATAATATACGTAATTCTATTATTACACATTTTGAAAGAGATGGATTTGTGAGAGGAGCTTTACATCAATTCAATGAGTTTGATTTATTGACATACATAAACGGTTCTCTAAATTTATTTAAAAGGCAGTCTTTAAAAAATAGATAAAAATAGAACTTATAAGCTTGATGGAAAGCGAGCAGCTTTCAGTTAAAATAGTTGAAATCTATATTTATAAAAAAATATGTAGAAATATCAATCAGTTTAAGGTAATCAACATTCCAATAATTTCAAAATTTAAGACAAGTATTCAATCAAAAACATGCATCATGGAAAAAATAAAAATGTCCCGAATAAATAATTCATTGGAAAGTTGTTTATCACAAAAACTGTGATTGAGATTTTTGTATTTACACTCACTTTTGAAAACGCAATGCTCAGGTATTTGTTATTAAAAAACATTATATAAGGCACTTACATTTTTAAAAAATCAATTAAAAAAACATCATCAGCTTGGTATTTGGTGAACCGGGTTAAATGACGAATACAAAACTTATAATAACATTGTTTTAAATAAGCAACAAAATAATACCTCGCCTCTGCCAATATTTGTTGATAAATGACTAAACGGAATAGCATCTGTAACAACGACGAATTACAATTATTGCTACTACCTTACCAATTTTTTGCCATCTATCCAGAACTTTAGCTATTGGCAATAAATAAAATCCAGTTATGTATTTTGTAATTACTCTAGTTATGTAAATAAATTGATATTAGATAAAGGATAACAAGATTTATCTCTGATCTGTAAAATACCATTAAAAATAAAATCGTAGCAGACTTAAATAATCATGGCTGATAATCCACAATATTCAAACATTTTTCAATTATAGAATCATCAAAAAACTACATAAACCACATTTTCTGATGTGTATAGCTCTAGTGAAGAACTTTGACTGACAATGACCTCCTAGATTTTAGAGTCATATTAATGACCTAACTAATAGGTCAACCAGATATTTAATAATTGCTTAACAATATAATTATCCTGGCTTCTATAATATGACTTAATTAATCCTACGAATTCACACAAATAAATACATTTAATTGCTTGATCGTCAGCTCACTATACGTCCCCACCTAGGGGCTCGGAGACTACCCAAAGTTAAGGGCGATTAGCCCATAGTCGACCATGCTGGCCAAGTGCGGGTTGGTTGACTTCACACATATCTTTGAATTTCTTCTCAGATATGTGCAGGTTGCATCACGGTGCTTTCCTTCACCGTAAGAACGTCGGATAAATGTACATATGTAAATCGGAAATCGAAAAACACATTGGTACGTGGCGGGATTCGAACCCAGGACCTGCAGATTGCAAGTCAAGTGCTTGAACCCTGAGCCACCGACGCTCTTGCTTTTAGTTTTGATTTTATGTTTTACATATCCCAAAATTTTACTATGTTAGTTTGTAGCAATTTACGTCTTTGATTAATTCCGAGTTTTTAAACAAAAGTAGCATTAGTAAAATGATGTTGATAAAATAATTCATGGTCATGTTTTCGTGGAAGATGAATCAGATGGCAACAAGAAGGTACGATTAGTAATATTGGTAATATAGTTACAGGTAATAAGAAGATTTATACGATTTAATGCTGACGTAATGAAACCACTAACTCTGCAGACTAATAGTTAAGGAATGAACACAACTTATGATGTATCATAAAGAATAGATCTTGAATGTTTATTTATCTAAGACTAGCTGTCGCTCGCGACTCCGTCCGAGCGGATATATGTATAAAAAAAACTTAATTAGTGTATCTCACCCATCCATCCATCTACATCACATCCATCTAAACAATCGCATTTATAATATTAGTAAGTTAAATAAAAAGCAGCTCTTCAAGGCACAAATTCGAAAAAAAAAAAGAAAAAAATAGTATCCTATGTCCGTCTCCTGGCTCTAAGCTACAAATTTTCAGCCATATCGGTAAAGCCGTTCTTGAGTTATAAATAGTGTAACTAACACGACTTTCTTTTATGTATATAGATTTAAGTATTATAGTTGTATTGCTTAATAAACTGATCATGATGAGCAAACTCTATTATGTAGGAATTTTGAGAAGAAAACGTAATAAAAAAATTTGTAAATGGTGTACCAAAATGCATTGAACATTTGTTAAATCTAAAACCGCACTGGTTAATAATTTGTGCACTTGTTTTATTGCGGGTCAAATTAATTTCGTTTAGACGAAAATAGCGCTCGTAATAATAATATAATTACAGTACAATCTATGTTGTCCTTACCATTTGTTGCCCAATTTTAATGATCGTTAACTTGACTTAAACTAACAATCCAGTAATTACTTAACTTTTGAAGCACAATGATTTTAGACTCAAATATTAGTAGGCACGATTTTTTTTATATTCCTTTAACATTAACGAATATAGCCATAAATATGGACGAATACATTTCATTGAAGTGCTAACAAGTTTGAGTTTGCCCGTTACAATGAAGTACAAACATTAGTAAGTAAAATAAGTTGCATTAACAACTACAGTAAACTTCGGATGACCAATACAAATTGACTAACTATTTAATTTACAAAAAGTATTATTTTCCTTGTTCCTTTGTTATCTTTAGATGGATGAATCCCAAATCAACCATGGTGACCCATATTAGAAATCGTAGACGATTGATCCTATTTCAACAATTGAAACTTAATACTAGCTGTCGCCCGCGACTGTGTCCGCGTGGGATTAAAAAAACATAATGAGTAGCCTATGTGTTCTTCCAGACAATATTCTGTTTCATCTAGATCCGTTCAGCCGTTCTGGAGATACCTTCAAACAGACATCCATCCGAACATTCGCATTTATAATATAAGTATGATTTTATCAAAGTTTATCATTTGCTTTGTCCAATATCCATTCAGTATAATATCTCACGACTCTCTCAAAAGTTACGAATGGTTTTGTCACAAAGTAAATACTTCACTGTTTTATTATTGTAAGCGCTCTTGATATTTAATAAACATACATGACGCCATTTTGTTAAAAATAACATCATTCACAGAATTTGCATTTTTTAAATGTAATGTGTATTTGTAATTTTTCCAAATATGGATTTACGGTTTTGAGATAAAAAGGACTAAGTAACCTTATAAAACGCGAAAGAATATCAAAATCACCAAACACCAATGTCAAGTGAATTAATGAAAAACTCTCAAACTCTCTCTTTCTGCAAAATCAGTAAAGCTGATTAAGCTATAAATTATAATCTTAAAACCTACTTTGTTAGTACAGTACACTGAAAGTTTATATTGTTATCTTACTTTAATATTATAAACTAGCGGTCGCTCGCGACTTCGACCGCGCAATATTTAAAAATTAAAAAAAGACATAATATGCCCGCGTACATTAGCTACCCTTTCAAATACGAATATTACCCAGAACAAACGTGGTCTTGCGGACAGACAAACAGACAAAAATTTAAAAAATAATGTTTTTTTTTATTAACAGCAATGCAAATATAACACGTGTGCGAAATTTTTCCGTTGAATTTAATCCTCAGGATCCAATTTAATCCTGATTAATGTTCAAACCTACAATCTCAGGAAGTAATACGTTTGACATAGTAATACCATAGTATTAAGGGAAGTAGGCGGCATGCTATACAATTAACGCTACATACATCATAATAATCTGCCTAAAGCAGTTTAACTCTTCTGGGCAACGTATATTTAGCCTTTGTAAGCCTACGCACAATACGTATGGCTAGAAAAAAACGTTACAAAAATCTTTAGATTTTTTCCTAGAAATATTCTCGGGTCTTCTTATTTTTATTTCAAAAAACGAAAAGAATTCTTTCTCTAAATACTTTTTACGCAAAAACATTATGGGTTTATCCTTTGATTCACACACACTTAAAATAATTATTAGTCTGGTTTAGTGGATTATTAGCTGTCGCCTGCTTAGAATTAAGAAAAAATAATAATCTGTTGAGCCATTTCGGAGATATATTCTAACAAACATCCATCCATCTAAACTTTCGCATCTATAATATTAGTAAGATAATATAGTCTTTCTCGATTGCCTTATTAAGCGATGTGAAACCTTGACTTATCTATTTTATGTTCTCATCTCATGAAACTCGTATAAACTGTATTTTTTCTCACAATACCATCGTTTCGTAGTACAAGATTGGCAAATAAATCAATATGAATTATAATTCCAAAACTGTTATTAAATATTACTGCAATAGTATTTCGCTAGTTATTTTACCGGGCAAAGGTCTCTTATTAAAATTTTTCACGTGCCATATTATTTGTAGAGAAACCTTATCTTAGATACTTCATATCAGGTTGAAATATTTATTCGCGTATGGATTCAAAGAATTTAAAAATTTTAAATGTAATAGGCATATGGAACGGAGTGTCGCAAGTTTTGATTGTAAGAAAATATCGGATAGTTTTCGCAAAAACATTTGTGTATATAAATTCTTTATTATTGGTAAGTTTACACAAAATGTTCGAACCTTTATGACATCGATTGCAAAATGTAAAATTATTATTACTATGTATCAATTATGTCGCAAGTGAATTCTTAAAATTACCAATGCAACATACAACCATCGACACACATAAAATATTTATGAGTAATGATTTTCTTTGCGTAAATCACAAAATAAAAATAATCCCTCTTAATAATATTACTATCTGTAGCCCCCGATACCGAACGCGCCGAATTAAAAAAAAAACATAATAAGCCTATGTGGTCTTTCAGTGTATGTTCTACATCTATGCCAAATTTCAGCGAGATCCATTGAGCCGTTCCAGAGATACCTTCAAACAAACATCCATCCATCTAAACATTCGCATTTATAATATTAGTAAGATAGTATAAGTCTTAGTAAATAGCCTTCGAATGATGGTGATTTTTTAAATCTGCTTAAGGCTTTGTAATCATTTAAATCCGTTTTTTTGTAAGAAACCTGAATAAAAGTATTTTATGAAAGCTGTTTAAACGAATTGTGTCATGATATTATCTTGTTTCTTGAGGAATAGATATCACTGTTTACGGAAACTTGACCTTTAAGTGAGTAATAATTAAATTGAAGGGTGTTATACTTCTTTTTAGCGCAATGTTATTGAACTGCATGTTATGTTGCCAGTATGCCTTCATTCAGCAAAACAAAAGTGTAAACAATTTTATTATATTTTTAAACTTAATTAATTATCAAGGGAAAAGCTCTTGGTTTAAATGTGATAGAAATGAGACGTTTAATAATTATTTTTTGTACGTAAGAACTATAATATTTTTGGTATTCTTCCACTGCAGTTGTTGTTTTCAAACACAAATACTAAAATACAAAGTAAGAAATCTCCATTCCGTGAGGTATCTGTATAACAGGGGTGTCGAACCAATGGCGTGCCATTTTTGGCTCGCAATACAATATTTTGGGCATATCACTTATCACAAAATTCATTACGCACTACGAGTAATGTACGTAAAAGTGAAGTGGGTCTATCAGGAGCAAACACGAATGATTTCTACACTACGAAATGTTGCATGTTGCATATCAACGACCTCGTTAAAAAAAGGAACGCTAAAATTTCTTTAGAAAAATGGTACGTTGATACATAAAGGTTCGCAGCCCCTGCCCTATAAGTTTTATCCCTGACCGTTTGAATAGTGATACAGTCACATATATTTTATCATTTAATAAAAAAGATTAGATCATATCACATGTTATTAAATAAATTATGTTATGCACCTTCTTGCTTCTTTAAAATAAATGTATTCTAAAACCTTGACTACTTGACTCTAAGAAACATCGTTGGCGACATTTAGCTCGTCATTATTGATAATAAAACGCGAGACACATTTAATTTTTATTAATAAACTGACAAGGTCTATTAGGCATCAGAATTAATGTGTTCCTTTGTACTTAATAATCTATAGTTCAAATTAATCAATCATAAAACAACTATAATTAATTAAAGGTAGTAAATAGTTTACACCTTTAAAAATATTTATTCAACAAATAAACATTTTGAAATTTTTCACTTTCAATTTTGTATACTTGATAGATTTCTCTTCTTATTTATTAAAAGACTAACTGTCGCCCGCGACTCCGTTCGCGCGGAATTAAAAAAACTTAATAAGTAGCCTAAGTGTTCTTCCAGACTATATTATACATCTATGATAATTTAAAGCGTTCAGTTACACATATACATAAACATCCATCCATCGATCTATCCATCATTCATTATAATATTAGTAAGAAGTATCGACCTAACGCGTAACACAGTGTATTCCAGTGTAAGTTTTTATTTGTACAGTCATAATCCAGCGCTAAATTCCATCGCTGGATTGGAATAATGTTAACTGAATTGTCTGAAAAGTAAATATTTATATTGCTGACAATTCACAAGTGGTTTTAAAATGAGATTAATCATCATTAAGCATCTTAAGTGGCACACAACAGTCAACGGTCGTAAATAATGAGGTCTAAAGATTGTTCGTGAGCTACTGAGAGTTAAAAGTGTTAAATCACCGCAACAGTCTGTCGGACCTCGGTAAGTAACATGATAAGAAGATTAAGGACAGACCTCCATTATGATAAACATATATGGATAAGAAAAGACAAAAGATCGCTGACCGAATTGCACAGCTTAATTATTTTTAAACATAACTTTAAAATTACAGAAAAATATTTATATATTTATTTTTTATAATAATTATTGCTGATATTGAAAAGATAAAGCATCCCATTTTATAAGTGAACTGCATATTAATAATTAGAGCTCGCTTAATACTGTTGTACTGTAAAATCATTTAACAAGATTGATTGGTAACCCATTTCTCATGTGAAAGGGAAGTAAAATTCGCTACCATGTTCTACAATGTGGCAAAAGCCATGGCTTATCTTATCCAAACTGGAGGGACATTGGTGAAAGTTACATTCAAATTGTGCCGGCAGTTGTCCAGTACTTTGAACATATAAAGGAAGCCACGATATTTTCCCTTATGTAATGATTTACACGCAACTATAAATTTAAGCATATGTCGAAAGCGTAGTATCGTCTTAAGCATCTTTAAAATAAGGGATTTGAATTTCATAATTAATTAATGAATACATTTATTTTGCACTCTTATTTATTAAGAATATTCTGATTAAATAGCTCCAGGTAATGTTGGAAAAAAGGTATTTTTATGTTAGCACCTATTCATATTTTAACAAATTATATTCTAATCAAGGACCTGTATTAGTAAAAGCTTATATAATTAATCATAAGAAGATTTTTTTTGTTGCCAGTGAATAAATATGAGATATAATTAGTAGTATCTTTTAATTGTCTCGTACAAGTTTTTTGTCCAAAGGTGTTAATGTAAATTGTAAAATAAGCATATTCAATCGCAGGAAATTACACTCGTTTGTGTCATTTTTTCATCCATCCGAGTGTTTACCGTCGAGGTCAGTCATAGGCGAGCGAGCATGGCATTCAAACGATGAGCAAACAACCTTGGAAATTGTGTAGTAGGATTTATTACCATTTAATTCTTTTGTTTGGGTTTTTAATTATCGAGTTCGTGAGTTGCAGTCGACACCATATGATTTATATCTTCTAAACAATCAGTATAATACAAAAACTATGGCATGAAAATTAGCCTTATAATAGTACTGGCTGTCGCCCGCGAATTTGTTCGCTCGGAATTAAAAAAAACCTTAATAATTAGCCTATGTGTTTCTCCAAACTATGTTCTACATCAATATCAAATTTCAGCGAGATCCATGCTGCTGGAGTTTTTCTCCTGGAGTTTTTCTAACATTCCCTCCATCTAAACATTCACATTTATAATATTAATAAGATGTAAGTTTATTTGAGGAGCTAAATCTCATAAGATGCTTGATGTTACCGATGATAGTTATGTCAGTTACAATAGCAAGCAACGTAACCAATCTCCCATCTATTTTGAAATAAATTGACAAATCAAAATGATTTCACTGCCGCGTTTTCTTTTATGGTACCAATTTATCTGCGTTACTGGTTCGCATAATGCTGACATTCTTCTATTGTTCTCTTGATCTTATCAACAGTTCAATTTATCCTATTTTGTATATCATTGTTCTTAGTACCTTTAATATTTCAAGCGCAAAATACTTTTCAAAAAGGACAAGTAGCAAAGGAAAAAAATAGTTTTAAACCAACGAATCAAAAAGGAAATCTTTTTTTATCGAAGTCATAGTGCTATTTTTATTTTATTTTTTATTGGATTTGTTTTTTTTTTCAATTATAGTCCGGATCAATTTCGATAGTAACGCTTATAATAAAAATAAAATTAAATATTAAAATAGAATTGTACAACTTTAGTACGGGTTGTCGATGTCAGAACAAATTTTTATTCAACGTCTAAAATGTGTTCAAATTTTCATTCAGCTTAGGTTATTCTATGGATGTATTTATTCGTATTTCAAAATACAAGGAGTATGCGAAGATCCAAATCATCCAAGCCAAATAGCAACGGTTGAATAACGAACTTCTGGTTTGTAGGACTAGTTTACTAAACTAATAAATTAACACGTACTCAGAACAGAATAGCCGACAAAGAAAGCATGACTTCCTAGTTCTCTATACCATAGACTTGGCTTTCTATTAAATAACACTACCAATTTAGATTAACAGCATCAATACAATAAATAATATTAAATCACTCGTTTATCTAACATATACCGTGAATGATCGACGATAAAATGTCCTTTGACCCTCTCAATGTAATCAGGTCGAAAATTTGCCATAACATATACGTCCATGCCAATTTATAGCTCTTGTGACAATTTGCTGTGCGATATTCAATCCCAAGTTGGAAGCATATTGAATTCTTTGACTGTACCTTTTTGAATTTATGTTATTGCAAATTGTTAAAGGTAGGCAATTCGCAATAAACACTTATTCATTCGCGTCGTCTATTAATATTTACTGTGTACAAAAGGTAATGAAATAACTGCACGGTCGTCTACGATTTATCAGAAACTATTTTATGACATCCATGTATATATTCACGCTTATTGAAAATTTAGATTAGACACAGTTATATTAAAAGTTAGAAAATTGATTAAAGCAATACAAAGGCATTTGATGAAAGAATAAGTCGTTGTGAAATGATTTGCGTCGTCTTCAAATGTTGCTAGTTGTCTTATTTTCTTTTGACGAATCCTATTTTGAGCGACGTTCGTAAAACAATTGTTGAGTTTAACCCTGAAACACGTTATTTTCCTCATTTTAAAATGCATGTTACAATTTTAACATATCTTATTATACTAATATGATAAATGCGAATGTTTAGATGGTTGGATAGACAGTTGTTTGAAAGTACCTCCAGAACTACTGCACAGATCTCGCTTAAATTTGGTATGGATGTAGAACATAGTCTGGAAGAACAAATAGGCTACTAATTAAGTTTTACTTATATTCCGCGCGGACGATGTTACAGGCGACAGGTAGTATCATTATAAGGTAACATTTTTAATTTACGATTTGTTAGTTTTCATTAACAAAAACATTCTTACGTAGTGTGATTTTAGCGCTTTTATCGCATATAAACAATGATGCTAGAAGCACGAAGCGTCTAAAAGCAAACGCACCAAAATCGGTCAACTATAAATTTATTAACCGCGCAAATGTTGCTTAACCACATCAGCACATCGTACACCACAACGTAATAAGTACTATGTAAAACCCAAATACCGTACGTACATAAAAGAAGATATATTTTTGGTTAGGCAAATTTTAATGCGTTTATAACTATGTTGTGAAGCACAACAGCGTTTTTGTTTATTTCTGAAATAATTTAATTCTTATGTGGGCTTGAGTTATATTCAAGGAAAAGACAGCTAACGCAAAAATTTTAACAAAACAAAGTCAAATGTAACAAGACGTAATAGCGTGCCTTCAAATCTAACCGAATTTGGGTTCAAAGTAGCTTTGTATTCCAAACTCGTCCGTACCCCCGATAGAACAATCGATGTATTATGTATACAGCAAAGTATGCCGCTCCAACTGACCTCACTCACACCGAAACACTTTCAAAATAAACACAGATCAAATGACATAAAAAAAAACATCAAAATTATACCTATTTATTTTTTATGTGATCCTTCTTATATGTCGTTTTTCGTATTATTTGTAATAATTGATGAATTTCTAAATTGTTTCATACTTAGCTGATATTTTATGCGATAATCCTAGATTGATGGATGATGGACGGATGGACGGACGGACGGACGGACGGACGGATGGATGGATGGATGGATGGATGGATGGATGGATGGATGGATGGATGGATGGATGCATGCATGTATGCATGTATGCATGTATGCATGTATGCATGGATGCATGGATGCATGGATGCATGGATGCATGTATGCATGTATGCATGGATGCATGTATGCATGTATGCATGGATGCATGTATGCATGTATGCATGGATGCATGGACGGATGGATGGATGGATGGATGGATGGATGCATGGACGGATAGATGGATGGATGGATGCATGGACGGATGGACGGATGGATGGATGCATGGACGGATGGACGGATGGACGGATGGATGGATGGATGCATGGATGGATGGATGCATGGATGCATGTAGGCATGTATGCATGTATGCATGTATGCATGGATGCATGTATGCATGTATGCATGTATGCATGTATGCATGTATGCATGGATGCATGGACGGATGGATGGATGGATGGATGGATGGATGGATGGATGGATGGATGG
>NW_013532721.1:5963486-5963809 GCF_000836235.2 Papilio xuthus
TGCATGTATGCATGTATGCATGTATGCATGTATGCATGGATGCATGGACGGATGGACGGATGGATGGATGGATGGATGGACGCACGGATGGATGGATGGATGGACGGATGGATGGATGGACGCACGGATGGATGGATGGATGGATGGACGGATGGATGGATCGATGGATGGATGGATGGATGTATGGATGGATGGATGGACGGATGGATGGATGGATGGATGGATGGATGGATGGATGGATGGATGGATGGACGCACGGATGGATGGATGGATGGATGGACGGATGCATGTATGCATGGATGCATGGATGCATGTATGCATGG
>NW_013532721.1:5965058-6110778 GCF_000836235.2 Papilio xuthus
ATGGATGCATGTATGCATGTATGAATGTATGCATGTATGCATGTATGCATGTATGCATGTATGCATGTATGCATGGCTGCATGGATGCATGGATGGATGGATGGATGGATGCATGGATGGATGCATGCATGGATTAATGCATGGATGGATGCATGGATGTATGCATGTATGCATGTATACATGTATGCATGTATGCATGTATGCATGTATGCATGTATGCACGTATGCATGTATGCATGGATGCATGGACGGATGGATGGATGGATGGATGGATGGATGGATGGATGGATGGATGGATGGATGGATGGATGGATGGATGCATGGACGGATGGATGGATGGATGTATGGATGGATGGATGCATGGATGCATGCATGGATGGATGCATGGATGCATGTATGCATGTATGCATAGCTGCATGGATGCATGTATGCATGGATGCATGTATGCATGTATGCATGTATGCATGTATGCATGTATGCAAGTATGAATGTATGTATGTATGCATGTATGTATGTATGTACGTATGTATGTATGTTACAAGATATCTCCACAGCAGCGTCATGGATCTCGCTGAAAATTGGTATACATGTAGATCATATTCTGAAAGAACTCATAGGCCACTAATTACTGACTTTTTTAATCTGCGCCAATGGAGTCGCTGGCGGCAGCTAGTATCTGAATATTTACAAGCTGAATTGAAGCTTAAAACAATGTGTGTAAAAATAGCCATTACCTTTTGGTCTGACCTCCGAAGTTCCAAAAGGCATGTTATCAATCAGCGGTGCACTTTACTCCTTTATTGATTGACCGGCAGTTAACAACTGTACAATTATAATTAATAACGTTATTTCACTTTAAACAGATCTCTTATGACCCGATAAATCAGATAAATACTGGCAGCAAATACAATTATCTTGAACTCCGTGGGCTTCTAGATTATGTTGTACGGAATGTAAAGTTATATTTGCAAGATAATGATATATCATTATTCTGCGCATACATAAAATTAATTATTTTAAACAGCAACTTAAACCTGTTAATCAAACGTAGGAAGGAAGTCTTGTCTTGTCTTGATGTTGACTTCTTCATCCTAAAATAATAATGTTGTTTATTTGTAACTAGCTGTCGCCCGCGACTCCTGACGAGAGGAAGTTAAAGACAAACTTAATTAATAACCCATATATTCTTGAGAGAAACGTAAAGGTGTTCCCGAGATACCTTCAAACAAAAATCCATCCATCTAAACATTCGCATTTATAAAATTAGTAAGTATTATATTACTAAGATTCTCGTAGATAATACATGTTTTTTTTAAATCAATGAGCAATGGTCTTTAGATGTAAATATTTAATCTTTTTATTCTTTTGGAAACTAATAAAAAATGTGTCATTAAGTCAAGTTCATACATACATCAAGAGTTTTAGACGATGCAATTCTATATCTCGGTTAGTTAAAAAAAACTGTTAAAATTTCATATTTTTAGAATTATTTCTGATACAAATCCAATAATACCTCAGCATGGATCTTTAATGATATATTTCAAGCAAACATTATATAAGGCAAGTCAAATACTCCGTATTGTGCCGAATTTATCTGATCTTCATTTCAATGGTGGTGTCGCAATCATAATCCTAAAATAGAAAAGCCACGGTCAAATTCCATCGTGATTGCTTTCAATAAGCTATTTATCAAAGACTATAAGGATTTAAATTCGGATAAAGAATAGCCTACGATGTAGATCTGGTATTCTTTATGTAACTCAGACAAGCAATTGATTTTAATGGTGCGTATTGCATAACTGCGAAGGATTTCAAAAATATGTGTTAAATCCACCAACCCGCATTGGGCCATCGTGGTTGACTAAGGCCTAGTCATCCCTAACTTAGGGTAGGTTCCGGGCCCCTCAGTCGGGACGTACAGTAAGCTGATGATGGTCTATTGCGTGTAAGGAATACCAACGAGTACATACACGTCATTATAGAGAAGTCTACTTATACATAGTCTTTTCACGTCTCTTTCACTTCTTCGTCCTAAATTAAAGTAGTAAATTAAATCTATTTAAAAAAACGTGAGAGTTCGCTTACGTATAGTGTACGTATTTGAGTGATAAATTGTTTTTATGCTACGTAAGTCGTTTTTCGTATTGCTTTAAATACGGACTGTTGCTTAAAAAAGTATTTGTGCAAGAGTGAAGCTGCACCTTAAGTGTGCGCGTTCCTGAAGTTTATTGTATGATAATGTCATGACAATACATAATAGCTGTCAAATTTTGTCCTCCCATTTAATGCTTGATCGTTTATACCGGCGAATACATGCAGCGATGGTATCCAATAACGCCCACAATTATTCACAGATGCTATAACAATGCTGTTTTTCAATGTAAGTAGCCATAGATTGAGTTATTTGACCTTTAAAAATACTAAGTTATAATCAGTACTAGATGTCGCCTGCGACTCCGTCCGGTTTTGAAAAAACTTAGGTTAAGTATGTTTTCTTCCAGACTGTTCTACATCTGTGCCAATTTCAGCGAAATCCATTGAACCGTTCGGGAAAAATATTCTAACAAACATTCATTCATACATTTAAATTTTAGAATTGCGATTCCTCTGGTGTTGCAGATGTCCATGGATGTCGTTGATCACCTCGGTGTTCCCGCCGCTCGTTTGCCTCCTTCTCTTATAAAAAAAAATCATCATCATCATCATCAGCTCACTATACGTCCCCACCGAGGGGCTCGGAGCCTACCCTAAGTTAGGGGTGACTAGGCCATAGTCAACCACGCTGGCCAAGTGCGGGTTGGTTGACTTCACACATATCTTTGAATTTCTTCTCAGATATGTGCAGGTTGCATCACGATGTTTTCCTTCACCGTAAGAACGTCGGATAAATGTACATATGTAAGTCGGAAATCGAAAAACACATTGGTACATGGCGGGATTCGAACCCAGGACCTGCAGATTGCAAGTCAAGCGTTAGACCACTGAGCCACCGACGCTCCGAATTATAAAAAAATTATAGTTATAATATTAGTAAAATTGAACTTTTTTTTCGCATAAAAGAGATGCGTTCACTGCATTTATTTAAGAAAATTAAAATAACACTATAATCAATAAACGTGCCTGTTGCCTTGTTCCACAAATAAACTAACTTAAGCGTAAGTTTAAAGTAAATCATTTAAATAAGAATAATGTTAACAAGATAAGAAACAACAAGTTGTTATTAATAAGAAATGTGTAAATTTATTTTAAAATATTATTTTTACTACCCGGAATAATTCAAACATATAAATAAAATAGTAAAGTAAGTACCATAGTAATAATATTGCCGTTAAGAAGCGAAAGAGACGTGACTTTGAACAATAAACTTTGAAACTGCGTCTGAAAATTCTTTGCAGAAATTTTAAAATTAAAAAAGGGAAAACAACATTTCAAAACTTTGCAATTAATATAAATTAAGTTTATTATGTTATTGTCAGGTCCAACATCTCAATTTAGTATCATCTTAACAAAGAGTATAGGAAACAGGTCTGTAAAATAATTAATGTGATTTTACTTACCATTTATATGGTATTCAGTCTTGAAATTTGAAATTTAAAGAGCACATCTGATGTGATTTTTCTTTAAATCAACCTTTAAATTTTAAACATGAACGCCTTAAATACCGATAAGATTTATTCTGATTAATAAGCTCACTAATTGAAATTCGCTGTTACGTATCTTATCCAACTTGTTACCCGCTGTTTATGGTATTCGAGTAAAAAGATGTCGAATTTACTTGATTTCACGCACCAAGTACGCAGATGACTCGATGTACTTGTCGTTACTATACGAAAACTTTAATGATATAAACCATTGTCAAAATTATATAACAGACTACACATATGTCATCTCAATACCAACAACATCAATACATTGAAATAAAATATGACGTTGCAGTGAGTTCTTCCATCCAAAAATGACGTGAGTAAGAGTAAACTTAACAGGAATTAAAATAATCATCACATATGTAACATCAGGTGGGATCGTAGGCAATCGCTGGCTTATTCAATATAAAAAAGTCTTGATTGGATATAAGTATGAAATTAATTACTTTCCGATGTAATTTATAAAATTTTAATTCAATAATGAACATCATTGAACACAGGCAAAGTATACAAGTACGTTGACCCTATTAACAGTTAAATGTCTATAATTATACATTTTCGGCTAAATAAAGCATAAGTAAATTCAAATTTAAAGACCTTCAGAGTTTTTCAACCTTTATATTGCGACATTTATTATTACTTCACACTTCGCTGTCGTGTAGATCGTGTACAGTAAACTTTATACGAACACTTAAATGGCGACAGATTTATTTGATGAAAATGTAAGAAACAAGCCGATTACAAACATTTGGATTAAAAACTGCGCACGCGCTCGCGATGTCACGGATCGAATGCAAATTCTCTTTGATAAAAAAGATAAAATCATTTCTCAACTACTGGTTACGTTTAAAAATAAAGGTCTTAGTTTTAAATCGTGTTATGCAAAATTATAGCCTTGTTTCCAGTTTTCCTACACTCTGATGAGAAACTAAGACAGGCTACTAAACAAGCTTGAAAGCCTTACAAGGAATCTTATAAATTTATCGTGAGAAGATCTGCTTCTCTTTTAAAAATAGTGTCAAAACCAACCTTTAGATCTTAGACTTTTTACAATGATATTGTTATCGCAATAATTCAGAACAAGTACATGATAAAAGTGGTGTAAACATAACTGTTATAAAAAAATCTTACTACTATTATAAATGCGAATGTTTATATGGATGCATGGATGGATGTTTGTTTGAAGGTATCTCCAGAAAGCTGCATGGATCTTGCTGAAATTTGGCATATATGTAGAACATAGTGTGGAAGAACACATAGGCTACTTTTTTTTAATTCCGCACGGACGGAGTCGCGGGCGACAGTTAGTATATTTCCTGCTTTTTATTAATGATATAATTATCACCTGAAAGCAACTTTTGTGGGACTTTTATGTCTTGGAAATAAGGTCTCAAATCTAACATTTCGTTTAACTTAGATGTCGGGAACTAACTCGACAACATAATAACAATATCCGCACGTTTAACGCATTTAAAATATAGTATGTTATTAACTTTCAGTCACGAGGATATTTCCTATACGCTGTGACAGTCAAATTAAACGGTCCATCAAACAAAACACTACCTATTATTGGAGACAACTTATTTAATAGACTCACTCGAAGATAGTGAAATCATTATAATTACACTAGCTGTTGCCCGCGCCTCCGTCTGTACGAAATTTAAAAATTCTTAATTTTTAATATATGTGTTCTACCTGCTTATATTCTCCACTATGTCAATTTACCACTATGATGCCGTTCTGGAGCTAGCTTCTGACATCCATCCATCCATTCATTCAGACATTCGCATTTATAATATCAGTAAGATTGAAATGTATAAGGCAAACTTAAGAAAGTTTACACCTTCCCGTTCTAAAAGAGAACATATTTCAAGAAGGCTTGCAGTCACAACCAAAAGTTATAGATAAAATTGACGTACTTTTTAGTCATCATCATCATCATCAGCTCACTATACGTCCCCACCGAGGGGCTCGGAGCCTACCCTAAGTTGAGGGTGATTAGGCCATAGTCAACCACGCTGGACCAATGCGGGTTGGTTGACTTCACACATATCTTTGAATTTCTTCTCAGATATGTGCAGGTTGCATCACGATGTTTTCCTTCACCGTAAAAATGTCGGATAAATGTACATATGTAAATCGGAAAGCGAAAAATACATTGGTACATGGCGGGATTCGAACCCAGGACCTGCAGATTGCAAGTCAAGTGCTTGATCCCTGAGCCACCGACGCTCTAGTACTTTTTAGTATCAAATGCAAATTTCATCAAACATCATTGGTTTCATTAATCAAAACAAATCTGTGGACTTAATATAAATTCATCAAGACGTTAATTCGCTATAGCCTTGACGATAGTTTACAAGGTTGAGCGCTAGAATCAGGCTGCAATTCATAAGCTATTTGTTATCAGCTGTATATTTTGACTAGCTGTCACCTGTGACTTCGTTAGCGCGTATGTTCCAGTAACATTTCCGTGAAAATTTGCCCAGCCGTTTCTTGCACGGAACAAAATCGAATTTGCAGACCGGCATAGAATTTTTTATAATGCGCTATAAATAACGCAAACACACCATTTGTGCGTCATAGATTTTTTAGTATTACATACAGACATTCTAGTTTTATTAATTGTATATATAGATAGATGAATATGTTTTCCTTGTATTGAACGTAGGACGACATTACAATATCGATAAGAGATTTCTTTGGATTTAATTATGACCTTCTTTTAAATTGTTTTACAGTAACGACCTCATTCAAAGCGGTAAGTTAAAAGTGTTAGAGATAGAACGGCGTACATTTAAAATGCCGATATGTAAATATTCGGTTATCTATACGTTAACTTGATATGTTAGTTTGTAATTACATATAAAAGGCTTTTATGGAAGGCCTTCGTCTGAGCCGTGGTGATCCGAGCACTAACCTTCCTTTCCGAATTTCCTTTCTTTTGATAATAAACTGTAATATTATACAAACCAATATGAAAAAAAGAAACATTTTTTTATTATGCAAAAATGTTTATGAATGTTGATCACAAAAAAGTAAATATATTTTGTTGTTTTAAATTGATATTTCACATTAAAAAATAAAATAAATAAACGTAGTAGTAAGAATCGGTCAAACAGTTTTCGATACAACAGTAAACCTAATTTCGGTATGGAAAATTACTCTTCGCTATTTCTTTCATCATCTCCCTAGCCTTATCCTAATTGTGTAAGTTATATTGTTGAAATTGATTGAATCGAATTTAAGTTCTTTTACACCTTTGAATGGCTATAGTCGTCAGATTTTATGCATGCATGGTATAAAGCAAGTAATATTTGTGTTTCGTATCTCAGAAACAATTGCAGTTTGCTTTCGAAAGATTAATAACTGAACAAATATAATAAATATCTCCAACTGAAACGGTTTTAAGATTACTTTGATGATATTTTATAACGGTATTGGTAACAAAAGATTTCAGAATTTTTGCAATCGCATTTAACCAAAATAATATTTTTACGCTTTTATACCAAAATTATAAGACAGGTTTTACTGCTGAGTCATTTTAGTACAGCATTGAAACATTACGTATAAAAAATAAAATTAATATTTGTTTATATTTAAAATGTTTTGCTATACCAGAGTTCTTCAGTTTATAATTTTACCAACTTTCCTCCTTTTGAAAGACCAAGAGCTTGCAAGAAACTAACTACCCTTACATGATAATTGATTCCTTATACAATGCCGCAATTTTAAGTACAGAATACAACTTAACTGTTTAATCAATTACATACTATTAGAGTAAATTACGAAAAACTTCTGCGACTACTCGCTGTAACTAATCTTTGACTTTTAAAAGACAGGATTTGTCACGTGCCCTCGTTCTTCTCTGTCAAACAAACGAACAATAAGTTCGAAACATGATTCCTTGTGTGCTCGTTATGTAAATCCATACATACATACGTACATACATTCAGCGTGACGTTTTACGTCAGCTTAATAAATGTGATGGTCAGTTCAAACGCAGCTCTTTATCAAGTCCATTTCTCTATATTCAAAGTGATCACAAGATAATTAGGATTCCAACGACAGCGAATGAGTTCAATAATAAGATGGTTTGGAAATCATAGACAACTGTTACCAGAGTACTATGCGGAGAAAATAAGAGGCTCCTGGTAGTTGATAGTCACCGTAAAGATCAGAGGTTGGTCAAACGTTACGGAACAAATTAAGTGTAGGAGCATAAAAGATACGCGGAAAAAACAAACAGTTTTGCAAATCATTTGACGGTGAAAGTAATGCGAAATCAAAGGAATTCGCAAATGAATTTGGTATAATGAGATGTTCTATATATTCTTGTAAAAAACAAATCGATGCAGACGATTATCTGCCTATTAGAGTACCAAAATTTTTGTATTTAGAGATCTATGGTCCACATAGTTTTATTAAGGTGTTGCGGTACGCATTACAAAGAGACAATTGATCGGTCTAACAATGGTCATCATAGTGTCATTTACAAGCGTATAGGAGACAAATCGATCTTACGTTACTAATAACTTACTTCTTACTAATATTATAAATGCAACAGTTTAGGTGGATGCATTGGTTTTTTGTTAGTAGTTATCGCAAAAATGGTTCAATGGATCTCAATGAAATTCGGTAAAAGTAGAACATAGTCTGGAAGAACGCATAGGCTACTCATTAAGTTTTTATTTAATATCTCGCGGACGGAGTCGCGGGCGACAGCTACTTTTGTTATAATTGATTCCCAGACCTTTATTTATTTAAAATATTGTGAAAATGTGTATCTAATCAAAAACGTCGTTTAAATCGGAATCTGCCCCATTAGTGCAATGCAAGTGAATGTAAGCAATTAACTCCATTTAAATTGATTTAATTTAACATCTGAATACATCTCGTTTGTTTATCCAATTAATGCGTGCTCGCGTCTGAACTGAATCAAGCTTAGTGTCGCAATGGAGATGCGTCTAATACCGTTGCTGTTTCACCATATGAACCTTATCAGACAAGAATGGATACCATTTTAATCACCATTGATGTAATCACGATCCTCGCTTTGGAAATAGTTATTTTAATTAATTCTAAAATAATAAAAACTAACTTCAGTCTAACTAAAGTCAGTCCTAAAGCACTGAATATTAAGATAAATTTTGGTCTGATATTCTAGGGATGCCAGAGAAAGTTTTGCCCCAAATTCTAGTAAAATAAAGTCATAACTTTTTATGTATTTTTAAAGATTTTTTGCATTAAATTATAGCCATTATTTTGATTTCTGAAGTTATATTGATTTAGGAATTGCAATGCATCATGCATCTGTTCAACTACCAATTTGTAAATAAAACATTAATCTAAGTTATTCATGAAATGAAAACACTAATTAACATTATATATTTTATTAGATCTTTATCTAGAAATATACTATTTCTCAACAACTAATTAATTAATTCGAGTATGGTTTTATAACCTAAATTCGTATTGGTTATCGTAACTTGTATTCGATTAGAGAAAAAGATTATTTTAAAAATATCAATATATTAGTATATAAAGACTTTAATTTGTTAATGTGAATTAAAAAGATAAATAAATTGAATTTAATGTTTTTATTTTAAAAGTAATGTTAAAGGATTTATTTGGGCCATCTGATTCCGTGGCGTCCCACATTATGACTATAAGGGAACAGAGGGGTTTAGTGGGTATGCAGAGAATCACACATAACTACCGGGCCTTCCCCGAGGCACGGAGTATGCCTAAAGCATTCCCCTCTGAAGAAAAAAAAGGACCATCTGATTTATCAGGTATTTTTCTATTATTATTTTATCGATTTTATTTTTTTAAATATCCTTTCGACGAGGTTGTCATTCTAAGTGTTCTCCTAAACGTACAATGACTACAAATTTAAAATATGCTATATTTACACACTAAAGTTTATCAAATAGTTTCCTTCTATCTCTGTACTATTCATAGAAAATGTCTTGTATGATAATATTTTAAATACTCGTAGCGCCAAATATTAGAATATTACGATCTCCCTTTTAATAATAAATGGTTCGAAGTTGCGAATTTAAATGTACGATTACATAGTAGTAGAACCAGATGCCATATAGTTAATAATCAATATTACAAATTTGTATGGATTAAGGTGACCTGGATCATAGTAATATGATTTGCAAAAAGTATAAAAAGTACATATTGAAAATTCGATTTGGATTTTAAATAAAAAAAATGTAGTGTATATTATGCCCCATATGAAGTTCAAATGATTACTTCGATTATTATTATAGTTAAAATAAAAAAAACTTTTTCCTCTTGATTAATTTATTATCTGTTAAATTTTATATAATCTGCGTTTCTTCATGAAAAGGCATGAGTAATTTTTCACAGTGGTAACCGTGTACGTTCAAATGAAATTGACTTAAATTGAAAGAAATCAATCTAATTAATGGTAAGAAATCCCATGTTTGCTTTGATGAGCTAAGCTAAGCTAATATAAATGTAAGATTTTTTACCTCATTGACACAGTTAAATGGGAAATGAAATAACTATAGAAAAATATTATATATCAAAATCAATTTCTATAAAAATGCCAAAACGAGTTATTTTATAGTATAGGTAACCAATTTCTTCCAGAATATGCTCTACCTCTATGGGATATTTCATTGAGGTCCGTTGAATAAAATCCACACATCCATCCATCTAAACATTTCCAATTATAATATTAGGAAGATTTATTTCTTCGTTTGTTTCTAATTTTAAATTTGGTTATGTTTATAGTACATTATGTACTTATATATATCACAAACGTAAACACACATTTAATCATACCTTTAAGTAACCTCATATACATAATATATTAGGCGGGTATTCTATTTGTAATAAATGATACCTATTTCCTATAATTTTACATAATTTAAATGTAAAACATATGACAGAAACACATAATTAAGTTTTATTTATAATTTCGTAACTAAATCTATCCCAATTTTGTAAGAATATGCGATTAGTAATTTTTTATTAATGTCGTTCGCATATTATAAAATATTGCGAAAATTGTATGATATTAAGTTCTAGATTATCGTATTCTTTTTTTAATATTTCAAAATTAATCAATCAAGTTAGAATTATTTATGTAAAAAATATGTACTAATATTATTTAATGTATTTTTACTATGTAAATATTTTAGTCTACAATTTTTTTGGTAAAATATGTTGTAATAAAACAAATTTATAAAAAAATATGTTTATTTATATTTTTCTATAATAAGTTGAGCAAATATTACTCATTCCTAACATTATTATAACTCAGTTGCCAGGCATCTGTGATTTAATTTGAAAAATTAACATTTTCCTGACTAAGGGTTCCCTCAAACGAATCTCTTTGAGTTTTGTCCGTAAATTTTATCAACTCTTATAATTTCAATTTAAATTAATTATTATTATAGTGATATATAAGACATTTAAAAAAAATAAAGAGCAAGTGATCGTGAAGTTCCCGAATTCTATAAATTTACTAGTTATCGCCCGCATCTTCATCCGCGCGGGATTAAAAGTAGGTAGTAACCGATTTTCAGACCAATAGGTCTGAGTATACATTATAGAATATGCGTATAAAATTTCATAAAAATCTGCCAAGCAGTTTAGGACGAGTGTGGTACCTAATATAATGACACGAGAATTTTATATATAAAATATTATTTTAATATTGTTTACGATCAACTTTAACACTAGAGTTATTTTGCACCTTACATTGTATTGAATGCATTTCCATATGCGAATTACTTTACTTGAGGTGTAGTATATAACAATTTATGTGCACCCATTACATCTTAATAAGTAAAGGTCAGGTAAATAGGCTACAATATTTATATAGTAATATATTGTATAATTTAAAGCAATATACTTAACACCGAGGTACTTTTTATCTTGAGCTATATTTACAAAACCAAAATAGTGTATTAATACTTGTTATTTTATTGTTATTTTCAAAAAACAAAAAGTAAAATGACAAGATTATTCAACAATGGAAATCTACACTTATCTTACTAAAATTATAAGAAACTTCTAGAACGGCTGCATGAATCTCGCTGAAATTTTGCATATAATATAATAGAACATAGCATAGAAGACACAATACTATTTTTCGCGCAGAGGGAGTCGCGGGCGGTAGCTAGTTTCACATAAAACAGTGACAAAGAAAAATATTCATGAGTATCTTCCTAAGCATGAGTCGCGCTCTTCGTCAGTTAAAACAACGATCATGACTAAAGATCGTGAGGTTACATGTCAGTTCCTCACAAAGTCATCGATTCAAAACATCGATTTTAAATTGATAATCAGTTGCATCCCTATCAATGCATTACGTCATTTTAATTACATTCAAGTGCACGCAATGTTTCGATTACTCGAATACTAAATCGATATATTGTAATTATACAAGAACTTCTCTCCGCCCCGCATATAAATTAATTGTACAAGATATTAAACATAGTTTGAAACAAGAATATGTAGTCCACTTAACATATGGTTATCATTTGATTTAAATTCTACATGAACTTATCGAGTTATTTCTATTTAAATTTTTCAAGTTCTTAAAGGTTATGAATAAAACATTTTGCTTTGACTAATTAAATCAAAACAAAGTTATAGTTTTTTGTATTGTATACAATGAATCTTAATTTCCTGTATATAAGCATTTGAATAATGTAATATATAGTAACTTTAAGTAGAATGAAGAAAAAATAAGATATAGTCGAATTTTATTAAAGCTCGTACAAAAAATGTTAGTTAAATATTTCAGTATGGCGGATGTTTGGTTATCTAGGTTTTCAAACACAACCAATATGATTGTATATTAGTAATGGAGATTTAATTTCTTTTGTCTTAAATATCCTCATAATATTTAGCTTTAATAGAAAGTCCTTAGTTTCCTTATCAATAAATTAAATGTGCGATATTAGGGTCTATTCAGATTTGACTGATCGAGCGAGCCGTATAATATAAAAATATTTTTCACACAAAGTTTAAAGGCCTTTATCCACCAAACTGATAATCAAATTAAATGATACGACTACAATTTTCCCTACAATAAATGATATATATTTGCTTATCATCATAGTATTAAAGTCTATGTAGCCGTAGCCAAGGAGCTGATGACCGAACGACAAAAAGGCGTCTGCTCCGAAGGTTAACTGGTATAAAAAACATACCTACGTACAAACATGTCGGGTACTTCATCTTTGTCAAACGTAATTGTCAAGATACTTATTATTTTTTTTTCAAACGTTTTATATGTTATAAGTCTTAATGTTTATTTAATAAGATGTGTTATATTTACTCTAGGCATTCTGTTACTAATTATTTGATTCACGGTAAAAAAAGTCTAAATAATCTAGAGCGTCGGTGGCTCACGGGTCAAGCACATGACTCGCAATCAGCAGGTCCTGGGTTCGAATCTCGCCATGTACCAATGTGCTTTTCAATTTAAATATGTACATGTATCCGACTCCTTACGGCGAAGGAAAGCATCGTGATGCAACCTGCACATATCTAAGAAGAAATTAAAAGATATGAGTGAAGTCAGCCAATCCGCACTCGGCTAGCGTGGTTGATTATGGCCTAATCACCCCTAACTTAGGGTAGGCTGCTGATGATGATGAAATCTTACTAATATTTTAAATGTGTATGTTAAGATGGATGGATGTTTGTTAAAAGATATCTCCAAAATACCGCGCGGTCGGAGTCGCGGGTAACATATAGTCTTCTTTAACTTGATAATTTTATGTTTAGTCCATATTTTGCTAATGAAATAACATAAACATTTGGCTAAAATTATGGGAGGGTCTGTCGATATCAACCAAATAAGGTCTTATAATTGAATGCACGAAATGAGTTGAGTCATCCGACTGAATTATTGTGTTAGACACAATCGTTTGGTTTCATTCAGACAATTCATTTGTTCAATTAATATACCGAAGTAGCCTACGAGTTAAATGACACCAAAGTCAAACATTTCAAATTAGTTATTGATTTGTTATTGCGGCCAGACTTTATCCTTCATATTACACCTAAATGTCATTGAATCAATTTTTTGCCGCAAAACTTGTTGTGTGAGGCGCCGGGGACAATTTATTTGGAGGTTAGTTTCTACTAAGATATTGATCTCTGTTATTTAATGAAACGACGTCGCTTGTACACACTAATATACACTAGATGTTGCCCGTGACTGTACGCGCGAAATTATAAAAAAAGTTTAATTAAGTTGCCCGTGTTTTTGTAGACTATGATCTAAAGCTGTGCCAATTTTTTTTAGATCAATTGAGCTGTTATGCAGATTCCCTTTAACAAACATCCATCCATTTATCTAAACTATCACATTTATGATGTGTATAGACAAGCTGATGCCCTCGACTTTTTTCACATCGAATAGTTTCTTTTAATCCTTTTTTTAAAAACTAAACATTACCACGTAAACTATGACATAAGAGATTGTCTTTTATTTATATCGAAGACAGACGCTGTGAATCATCGGACATGCAATATTTACATGATTCGTAATATTAAATATTTTTGATAAATAACTAATGTCCAGCCTACACTTGAGGTTAAATCATTTTAAATTACTCACAGATGCTAGTCATCAAAGAAAAATATATGACTGCATAATACTTTTATATAAACAGTAATTATATTATCAAGATGATGCTTTAAATACGATGCAGTAAGTAAAAACAACCTATAACTATACTCGCCTTTTTACTGATCTTACATTTTCATTGAGAAAACTCCAAAGAATTGAATACCGTCCCCATCTATTTGATATCTGTAACCCTAATTAGGCTCTTAACTTATCTTACCTATTGTCTGAACTACATATTATTACAGCGCCTGATAAGATTTTGTTGGGTTACGTCAGGTCTAAGCAGTTAAATGTGCTTGGAACTGATATGTTTTTGACGCTGGTAATACCTCATTACTTAGGTTCGTAGAAATATAAAGAGTTTCGTAGTTAGTTTTATGATATAAAGAATATTATGTTTACTATTAGGTGAGGCTCTCACAATTTGCTAATGTATGAATGGGCCAGGCTACATTCCCGCACGCAAGCTTAGCCTCCGTTATTTCTGTCTAAGGCTTGGCAGACGTCACACTTAACTAATTTACATTCACGATAATTGTCTGCCCTCGTCCTTATTAATGTCGCACCCAGATGCTGATCGCATGACCAAATATGACAAGAGAATGCAAATAATTTAGGTCGTCAATTTCTACTATTCTTATACGGTAACTGATCAAAGAAATTATGTTTTTTAGTTACCGAAGTCAAGCAAAAACTCTTTATTTATATTGAATAAGCTAGCACTTGACCACGATCCCACCTGATGTTAAGTGAAGAACAGCTCTAGAACTCTAGAGATCATTTTTGTTTAAAGCAAAGTCTAAAACAGTTTGTGGCTACTACCGTTGTAAAGAAAAACAGTTGTTCTAAATCATACATCATTAATTCAAATAGCAATTCCTGTATTTGTGACATTACCGATCAGCATGTTTAGCTCGATTGCACCACATTGATACTTGACAACAAGACAAAAGCAGATATTTGACGTCCTTGACATTTACGTTGGTCGCAACTAACAATGCGATCGTTGCAACGAACCCTCCCATTGCTACTTACGTGCATAATGAACAAAGCTGACACCCACGCACTCGCGGTATACACGACGATTGCTGTCAACTCTTTAAGGCAAACCTTTTTGATGTACTGTGTTCAAGACAAATGAAGTCGTCTCGTTAAGAAGTACTAAACATTTTATAAACAGTGTATTATCATGAAATTAAAAAAAAAACAACATGTATTAGTCCTAACAAAGAAAAATGTTTTCATACTGACTTAACAAGTCTTGTTCTCTTTCTAACTTTACAGAAAAATATCATATGGAAGATAACAACTTTCTTGTGAAATTACAACTAAAATTATTAACAATAGTGTTCAAAATATTCTTAATATATTAAACGAAATTTCTATAACTCTAGTACATTTTATTTTGTACACTCAGCGTACATTTCATGTTGTTAAGCTTCAGTTTGTTAACTGACATTTGCTTCACGTTTCGTCGTTTGTATTCGCAGCCGGTTGTAGTTTTACTCAGTAATATAAATTCCGATCGTGAGAATGAGGTGAAAGGATTATTGCTTTCCATCTTTCATTGTGAATAAAATACTTCCCAAGTGTTCTGTCATCTTACGAAAACATTATTGTACAACATATACATTAAAGCTTAATCTTTAAAATAGAGTGAACAGAAAAAAGAACAGACAGAGAAATATAAGACTGTGTTTTACTTTTGTTATTGTTTTATATGGCGAATAATTTATTTCCCGCCCAGCAAATTTTTCCACGACAAGAAATACTTTCCAATTTTTTTTTTATTATTCCAATAATAAAATATTAATAATAATATTTAATTATTAATAATAATAATTAATAGATTCCTTTTGTGGTAGATATTATAAAATCTTTTTTTTTCTCGCCACATATTTAATGACTCAAATAATTGAAAAAAAAAGTTGTAAGCTACTTGTCTTGTTGTGGACATTGTTAAATTCAATGATATTTTGACTTCCTGCAAATACAAGTTTTTATTGTTTCTTCTTCTCGTTTCTCTCAAAGTCTTTTTAATATAATAATATATCTAAATTATAATCTGAATAATCTAGGAGTCTTAATACCACGTGGGTAGATCTTATAGTACTCGAAAGTCGAAAATGTTCTTTGTACGGTATAATTGTCATTTGTTAATTCAATCTATAATTTTATTTATTTAGGTGATAGTCAACGTATAAATATAGGTAAATTGATTGATAGTGTAATTAACGTACAGTAAACTGTAACTCTTTAAGACTTTCAAGATCATTATCTGGTGCCTTGTATTGTGCTTTACTAGTAAAATAATAACAGCCTTCGAATCTGTAAACATATAATACCTATCGGCTTCTATTCCCAATAAACTCGTACAAAATATATTACTATTTCTTTTTTTTTCTTTGTGAAAGAAAGAGATGTAAATATGTTTTGCGTAGAGTCTCTGGCTGTGGTAAACTACGCTTACATAATAAATTTATTATGTGTAACAGACGAGACTCGAAGCGTAGATGCAGCGAGGATAAGGCTTTAATTAAAGGCTCGTCTGCCGTCGCTCACGTCGCGATCCCCGCAGGCCTCAGGGCCGACATCAACACGACATGGTACCAAAACGAGTTCGATCTACTTCTATACTTAAAATTGCGCTTATTGTTTTAATTACGACAGAATCGCACTATTTTTCGTAAAATACGGTAAAAGAAAAAGCTCAATGGATGTTAATTAACATCCCGTATACAATCTAAAGCAATCAAAAGATAATTGATGAAAAAAGAAACAAAAAATAGTTATCTTTTCTCACAATGCCAGCAACGTATTAGTTATACATTTATGTTTGTATTTTATATAATATTTCTCCATCACGCAGTAAAAGTGTGTAATTAAATTATTTTCTGACATATATCTCATAAACAGACTATTTTAAGTTTATATTTTCACAAAAGAAAATAAGATTTTGCTGTGGTCCAAGTGCTACATTTTAGTTGCCCAGTTTTCTATAAGTCCGCGATGCATTCGCAAGCGCATTTTTATTGCGCACCTGCAACTGTATACCTTCACAAACATCTCTACATGTTTGGTCGTGTGTTATTTAAGTATGTGACCTTATATTAATAGTACGTAAACATTTATTAGAATGAAATGAGCAATTAGATCGCCATTTAACAGCTCTTTAGTTCTAAAGTTCATACACAGAGTTTTTTTAAACGTTTAATAAATGCTTTTAAGTATTAAAAGCTCTTGAAACGTGTCAGCATTTTAAATGTTAATTTTAAATTACACGTTTCGATAGTCACAGTAATAATTACCAGGAATTACTTTTAAATCGCCACCAGCCTAATGGCTTTAATTTACAAACAACGGTTCAGCATACGAAATATAAATTATAGCCAATATAAATCTTACTAATATTATAAATGCGAATATTTGGGTGGATGTGATGTTCGTTAGAAGGTATCTTCAGAACGGCCCAACCGATCCCGCTGAAATTTTGTATAGATGTGGAACATAGTCTGGACATATAGGCTATCTATTAAAAATATATTTGAGAGCGGTGGACTATATATGGAATCGGTTGCTACTTCTTGATATGTCTATCTTTGTGAATTAGATGACTTTATTACTCTTAGGTGATGAATTCGTAAATTGAATATACAGTCGATCCTGGATAAGTGACAGTCCAAGAGGCCGTGATATTTTTCTCGCTAGTAAAGGTTTCTCTCTAACAAGAGTTTCTTTTTTATGGAGCTCATCGGTCATAGCCGGATAATGTGTCACTTTTAAAGGTTTCTCACTTTTTTTTTATATCACAATGTGGCAAACGAGCGAGCGGCCAACCGAAATCGCTGAAATAGCGAAGCAACCGTTGCCCATAGACATACGCAACTGCATATGCGTTGCGTACCTTTAATCGACGAAGGAGAGGATGCACAGAAAGAAAATATTTTCCCTTTCCATGCATTCTCACATCCGGAAAGTCCACTTCCACTTCCCATTCTGTCCTTATAAGAAAGAGGGTGGGAAGGGAAAGAGGACTATGTAAGGCCTGGTGCAAAGATGTTTAAGCGGGCTCTACCACTGTTAACTGTCACTTATCCAGGTCCGATTGTATGCCAATGAGTCATAAAATTATAGGTTTTTGTTTTGTAACATATTAATCCCTTATGCAATTCTGTTTATTCTGTACCACAAATGGCAAGTTCAGGAAATGTCATTATTAATTACCCGTTTTTAACTAGTTATCATATGAATACATTTTAAATAGTGTAAGTTTGAAATTCCCATCAAGAATAGCAACGTCTAAAGAAACAGCAAATAATTATTTTTGTATGCATAATAGTCTTCATCTAATCATATTTAAAAACATAAATAAGATATCATCGTTGTTAAAAGTCTATTTAATTATCTTCTAAAATGAATCCTAAGCCTTTTTTTCAATTAAGAGACACCGGACTGACTTACAATGACAGTGCTTATTTTAAAATAAAGAAGTAACCGTAATCATCGATTTCAACAAAATATATGAAGCCAAATATGTAATATTGTTCGTTATTAATTGAGATAATTTGAAAAATTTCGGTCTTTAAAATTTCATTTTCTATATAAAGCTTTTGAAAATAAGCCAACATTTACAAATAACTGACTAGAATCGTTTCGTATATAAATCGCACACCCAACATGGTGCGTGCATTACATTCCAATACGTATTAGATTTCAGAACTAATACCCGTTTCACACGAGGACAGTAAGGCAGAGCAATATTGCAGTACTGATATCTTTGAACGCATACGTATTCTTACTGTTAAAATACTAATGTCTTATCTCGCAGTATTACCGCACTGTCTACTGATACTTCACTGTACTACCGTCATATGAAACTAGCATAATATTCCTCTTAGCTTTCAACCTTCTAAATAAAACCGACCTCGAAGCATCACGCTTCACGTGTTCCGGTCGATTCCGATCCATTCGTTTGGGTATAGTTGACTCTTAAACAATTTACATGCACAAGAAAATATTTTGCACGAGTTTAAATTGTTCCGCGTTCCTTAATACTTAACACTAGTATTAATTCCACATTGCATATGTCACCTACAGATTTTGAACTTCATATTAACATCAGGTAGTAGGCGTTGCTTAATAAAAAAAAGAAGAGAACTTAGCAATAATGTTTGGACTTTATACGTCAACAATGCTAATTTTATTTATTATCATCCTCCGTTTTAATTTAATATAACATCATAATAAGAACGGTTCTATCAGTTTACGCTTTGCTTAGCACACCTTCTTTGATCATATTCTGACGAAATTCACAACTTACCGGTGGCACAAGACAGTAACTTTTAACTTTAACAATGCAGATAACAATCAAACCAGTTATAGTCAACATTAAAACAACATAAATAAAAACTTAAAAAAAAAACAATTCAAAAATATACAGTTGTAATTTTCGATGGTTATTGCTAATAAGACATTGGCCATCAGTTGTCAACACTTAATTGCCTTAACAATTAACAAAGCAATTGAATAGGTTTTACAGATAAAGGCAATTCACTTTCAATGGACCATATTTTTAAATAAGTTTACCGAACATTCGTATTGCTACTGAATTTTTATTCGTCGTTTGTCCATTTTATTATAATTTGGAGTGAAAAGTTTTAATAAATTTTCAAGCATTTTGCTAGCGAATTTTTACCATAATACCATTACTTAGTCCTTACGGAATTTCCGCGTCTTTAAGTCTACCTTCATTTCAGAAGAGCGCGTCTACATTTTGGACTTCGTTTATCTTCCACTGAATATGATGGATAAAATATTAAATATATTACATAATAGACGTAATAACTCAATAGGATGTACAAACGGACGGTCGCACCGATATATCTGTCGCTCGTCGGAAGCGCGGGAGGTAGTATATAAAAGTCAAGGCCACGAAGCTTATACTTCTTATGGACCAATGTTAACTTGTGTTATTTAAATATCATACCGGCGACATGGGACTCCTTTCGAAACGTCATATTTTTTCTTTTAAGGACGCTTGTCACTTTGTTCGGAGTTTTAGAGGGAGTAGTCGTTTGTTTGACGTCGTTAATTGAAAATATTACGTCATTTTTTTGTTAAAAATAAAAGTTTTTATTATTTTAAAATTGTTATTTAATATTATTATAAGTTATAAGGAAAACCATTTATTCATTAATATGATAATAATATTTAATTAAAACATTTCGATAAAAACAATTAAAGTACTTTTGTATCAAAGCATGTTAAAAATTAAATCTTATACCAATATGAATTTCTTTAGTGTCCTGTATTAGTAATATTATGATAAGTAGGATGTGAATAAAGGTTAGTGGATCATTACGATGAGTCACGAAATAATATTGTTTAGAGTAAGAAAATAATTAAAGTTTGTTTTTATTCTTTTAACTATCTGTCGCCCGCGAATCCGTCAGCGCGAAATTAAAAAAAAAAACATAATTAGTAGCCTATGTGTTGTTCCAGCCTATGTGTTCTACATCTATGCCAAATTTCAGCCAGATCTATGCAGCCGTTCTAGAGGTACCTTTAAACAAACATCCATCTATCCATCCATCCATCCATCCAAACATTTATAATATTAGTAAAATTAGAAGTAAGATTAGTTTATGTGAGAGTACAATATAATAATAGATAAAGCGTCGTATACCGATTTACCTTGTATCAATATACGTGTATCCAGCGATACATTTGGCAAGTTGGGTAAAAGAATACTACTGTTCCCTATCAAATTCTGGGTATTATAATAAATTTAAACCTACCCGAAGTTGCTAAGACCAATATATTTTTATATATATCGCAGCAACTGCAATTTAGACGATGTAATTACAAATTTATATTTTGGTCAGTTAATGTGACAACTAAAACTGCACTTTTTGACATTTAATAAATGTCAAAAATTGCAAAAATGTCAAAATAAATTAAAAATAAATGCTCCAAATTAGCAATAGATCAAAATTGCATGTCTAGGACCATTAAACGGTGATGCAAACACTTAGTAATAGTTTTGTAATTTACTAAGGCTAAATAAAGTGTCACAATATTACTCTGTCTGCATGAAGAGATATAGAGATGATCTTATTTTAAAAGATTATATAGAGAAAGGTTTAATTTCTTTTTTATTATAAGATGGCAAACGAGCAAGCGGCCACCTGCAATAGCGAAGTGACCGTTACCCATAGACATACGCAATTGCATATGCGTTGCCTACCTTTAATCGATGGAGGAGAGGATCCTCTCATCCAGAAGATCCACTTCCTATACTTTCCTTATATGAAAAGGGTGGGAAGGGAAAGTTAATCTTACTAGTCTTACTAATATTATAAATGCGAAAGTTTAGACCTTCAAAGAAATATCCATCCAGATGTCTTTGAAGGTATCTCCGGAACGGCTTAACGTATTAAGTTTTTATTACGTTTGGACAGAGACGCGGACGACAACTAGTGTTAGTCACTATTTTATAATTGGATGTTGTCACGTTGTAGATCTGCTGAAAAGCGTGATATACAACACTTTATAAATGTAAACACTTTTGTTTACTCCATAATCTCAAATCAAGTTTGCATTTAACTTATATTGAACTAAAGTTGTTAATACGCAATTCGTTTTAAAACGGGACAAATAATCCTAAAGAAGTATATTTTGAAACATCTAAATTCACCATAAAAGGTTTACTAAATATTTAAACATGTATATAAATAGTGTCTAATGTTAATTGCTGATTTATCAAGCGCAGATGTTTGATATCACTTGCTTTTTACGGAAAATACTTACTGAGAAAAATATGAGACTATGCATTTCTTAAAAGTTTTGCGACATTTCATTAGCGCGCCGTACGATCGATTTATGTTTCATATGACATGACAAACCTGAATCTAGTCAAAAGTACTAATAATTATTTTAATCGTAATGTAAGTTATTTTAAAATAAAATGAAAAAGTGAATTCAAAATTTTGCGAAGAAACTTGCACATCTGAGGTGCAAGTTACAAGATGTTGAACTTATTCTCTTTAAAGTAAGTGTTTCTGGCAACATGATTGAAAATTTTGTTAACGCCAATTAAACCAGCGGAAATACAAAAAATCTGCTCAGAAAACGTTCCTGCGTTTCGACGCGCCTGCAAAATTAAAACGTCGGAATCACAATTACGGTAATCCAATTTAAAAAAACAGTTAAAACTTTAGAATATCAAGTCAATGAATAATTTGCACCTTCCTGCAATCTACAGCAACAAAGAATAACAACAGTTGTAAACCGTATAAATAATAAACAATTTGTTCCGATCGTATCCGTCCTGTACCTTCACTTCCAGATAAAGCTGAAGTACAAAAACAAAAGGTAATTGTCGGCTTTAGTAGTTGATCGACATCATAGTAATTGCTTCAGTTAGCTTGGATCATTCAGACAATTATTTTCCGGACTAGGGATTCCGATATTATATTATAATTTTACTGTTCATGATATCTGTCGCTTGTTATGAAGGAAGAAAACTAACACCGGCTACTTGTAGAGTGGGCTAAGGTTGATATGATGATTTTTTGATTGTATAATTCCGAGATTTTGAACAGTTTTTTAGTAATCTCCCAATTCAATACGACATAGGGACCTTCAAGAATCAAGCATACTATTTCCTTAAAGGCCGGCAACGCATCTGCAGTTCCTCTGGTGTTGCAGCTGTCCATGGTTGTCGTTGATCACCTCGGTGTTTCCGCCGCTCGTTCACCCCTTATCTTATGAAAAAAAAACGTGAAAATTATATAATAATATTATAAATGTCTATTAAATAGTATAATTTAAACCTGATCTATTTTTAGAAAGGAACCTAATCTAAGCAAGTAAATAGTTAGGAAGTAAATTATATCCAACATAACATAAATAGTATTACCAATAGTTATGTCATACACTGGTCAAAGTAAACAAACAATATAAATTACGGAAACAATACTTGTCCAGAATTCTTATTGGCCTTAATTTAAAGTACGGATGGCTGAAGCTAACGAGTCAAACATTGTATAGAAATATGTCTACTCTGTTAATAGGCCGACTTCATAACATTTATTAAAAGGATTTCGAAACGGATTCCGATAAATAAAATAGATAACGCGTAACTAATGAACTACGGCCTTTCATGAAGTAATATTGCGGAAAATTTCCGACAGGCGTTAAGACCGATTGTTCCGAGTTACGCCGCTGTTTTGTAGCGCTTACATTGTTTATAAAGCCCTCGGGTATAACGTAAGAATAATAAATTCGCTTTATATATTTCGGTAAACACTCAAACTAACAATTATACAGCTCGTGATGAATATGACGAATTATCGATGCATGTCATTACAAACATTCCTAAAGGTCTTCGGGTTCCCATAACTTTTTAATGTCACTCGTCAAATAATGCCGCGAGCATTGATTGCAATTGGCGAAGCTAAGCTTTCATACAATATTGCCTCATTGACGTGACTTAGTAGCGCTTCGGCAGATCTATATCACTAGTCTCTTTAGTTTTATTGATTTTTTATTCTTAAGTTCATCACAGTCTAGACAACTAATTACCTATTGACACTGTTCGCTATTAGGATATACCATTTCTATTTGCCTTAAAACAAATGACGTAATTATAACAATTATAAATAGTTCAATGTAATAGATAGACCTTGATAAATTATTCGAAAAGATTCTGTTGTGTGAAAATAGGTCTTCGTCTGGTATGAGATATAAACCTACTGCTTAATTTTACAGTATCTGCATATCCTTTATATTTGTGAAGACTCTAGATATTATAATTAATTTTCATATCCATTATCTGCTTTTTATCATCATTTTATAATGTCTTCGCGTCTTATGCTAACATTAGGGGAGTCGTTATCTCTTTACCAAGCATCAAATAGTTTTTATATTCAAGTAAAGTTGTGAAAAACAAATGAAATATTTTATTTCATCTATTATAACCTTAAAGTTAATATCGCATGGTGATTAATCGGCAATCGCCTCTGAGGAATTCGACATTCATAAATAAATCGTGACTAACGATGCTGAATCCGGAACGGATTGTGTACTCATCTCCGTGTATAGTGTACCTCGGTGTCTCTTTCGCATTGTAAATTATGAAATAATGGTCTTGAACTTATAACTGCTAATTTTTAATAAATAACTAGCTTTCGCCCGCGGCTACGTCCGCGCGGATTAAAAAAAATCTTAATTAGTAGCCTATGAGTTCTTCCAGACTGTGTTGTACATTTATGCCAAACTTTAGCGAAATTCATTTGACCGTGCTTGAGATACCTTTTAACAAACATTTATTCATGCATCTAAACTTCGCATTTATAGTTATTAGTAACCTTTGTGACCTTGAACTTATAACCGCAAATTTTTAATACTACTTTTAGTTTTAGCTCTAATTGCCCAACGACAGCGGGTACGGACATTTGATCGCATGGACGTAGATTATAATCCCGTCATTCAACTATTGTGGACCTACCTCTCGCAAAACATACATAGAAGAGATATATGTAGAAGAGATGGCTGAATAGAAAACAAAAGACCGGCAATGACAGTTGCAAATCCCTATGAGTAGCAATAACTGTGGACCGACAACTTGCCACCTTCTATTGAAAATAATGGTCTAGGTACAAATTTAGACAGATATATGGATGAATTAATGTGTTTGAATTTAAGATATATCATTTGATGTTGTTTTTTTTATGATTAAAAGGGATCCATGAGTTAAATTGCTGGTTGACGTCATTCTGATAAGACAAGATACTTTTGTACATGTGATTTTAAAATTTTCGGACATGAAGTAACAACTCTTCGGCATCGAGTTTTAGCGACCTCATACATTATGATAAAGATTAAGGACATTCGTACTATTTTATTGCTTCTTGATAAATATTAACATTTGTTTCAATGTCAAAGTGAATGCGTTCTTTAAAATCAAAATTAATATACAAGAAATTAAAGGTCGAAGTACTCACTTTGAGATTATTTCGTGTAAATAATATGTTCTTATTTACTGTAACAGTCAAACAATTATGTCCAAAACTAGCTTTTTTCTGCGGCAACGTTCGCGCGGAAAAAATCTAGTATTAAATATAGCCTAAAAAATTAAAAAATTGCTGCGACAAAGACGAAGAAGAATAATGGAAAGGAATTTCTGAAATGGGTCAAGTAGTTTTTGAATTTTCTTTTTCTTACAAATCTGTCCTCTTTGTAATATTATTATAGATATACATTGGAAAGTTTTTAATAAAATTGTTGATTAAATATCAAAAAAAAAATTGTTGATTTTCTGTTTAATTTTAAAGTTATCAATATTTTTTGTTTTCTCTTTGCTTTACTTTCACATTCTTTAGTAAGTGACTCATTTAAATTGTGTATTACATTTTAGAATGCTATTAATATTATAAGGAAATCAAATTATCAGTATCTCGGGGCGCCGCAAAGGGTGCCTACGGAAATCAAGAATTAACAACCGGGTTGTTTTTAACTGACATGTGTGAAATAACTTAGAATTGTAGATCATATTTGATATTATTTATAATCATAAATGTTATACTCATTTTAATGGAATTATTGATTGTGTTTCTCAGACAAATATCGTCCAAATTAAAAAGTGAATTTGATTTACATTATACTTACTACAGATAATTTAGAAGCATAAATTCATTTCTATATTTCGTAGTCATATCTGCCTTAGTACAATATGTTTAAATCGTATCAGTTTGGAATTACTATTTTTGTTTGTTGTTTATAATTTCAAGGTCATTCACTAGTTCAGATGTAAATATAATTCTAATAAATCAACTAATGGCTGATTATAATATATTTAATAGCTTAATGCCGGTGGCAATAACCTTGTCGTATTGTTTGTAAACATTGAATCTTTAAGACAAATATTTTTATAATTTTCGTAAATAACGCAAAAGACAACGGTAAGACTACATCTAAATATACTTTTAAAATTATTTGTCTATTGATATCATTTCTATTATTTGCATTAAGGTATAGATCTGGACTATATAATTGTACAGGCACTCAATCTAATTAAAGTTGTTACTAATGTCAATATTAATTGCATGTTCATGATTTTCAAACATCTGTATTATGCAAGTATATTTTAAATCTGTTTTTCATAGAATTAGCCTTTGAGACAACCTTATTCGTTTAATGCCAAAAATCACTATAATTTAAGGTACTGCCAAGAGCATCACTGCAAAATTCATGACTTACACTAACTTACAAATTGCTATTTTAAAAACACAGGCGCTTACGCAACTTACAATCATTGGTCAAGATTGGACGACGCATTATTTATCATAAAGCATTAAGCCTCTTTAAAGCTGAAGTTTATTAAAAAAAGAAATTATCTACGACCCATCATATTTACATTAAATTAGAATTGAATAATGAAAAATAAGACGTGCTATGGACATATTCATATTTAAAAACTGTTAAGTAGAAGATGCATTATAATTCCAAATATCAACATCTTCATCATTATCGCACTTTGTTTTGCAGACATAGGCCCCAATGTCTTCAACAGTATAGTTAAAAAATCCAATAAAAGTCAGAATTTCATGTGAAAAACTCGTCTTAATATTTATTCTTATATTCATAAAATTTATTTGCTGAAGAAAAATCGTTGAATAACCGTCTACAATATAATCAGATAATTATCCCATGTACTCATCAGTCATTTATAGTCGCTGTAAATAACTACTATATAAAAAATCTCAAAGTCGAATTTAATATTTTATTAATATTGGAACTGGCCATAACATATGTATGTTTCAAAAATTAAAGAAAATTAATTTTGTGAAACACACCCTACTATGGTTAACAAATGTCAAAAATTTAATTGTTCATATATTTAACTGTAAAATACAAAAACTGAATGAATTTTCATTGCTAATTTAATTCAATTTCCAATTAGAATATAAATGTTTTTATTAAATAGTTGACAGATCTGTTATAATAAAAATCAACAACAAAGATCAAAGAAGGCATTATACATTTCAAATTTAAAAAAAGCATTACGCAATATACGCACGTAACCATCTATAACAATACCTTTTCATTATAACAATATGTAACATGAATATGGGAACCTAATAAAAATTCTTTGATGACAATTGATACGGTCCGTCGAGTTCAAATTCGTCATATTCTGGATAGTGCGGCCCCTCGACCTTGGGAAAAGCTGAAAAACAAAACAAAAGGTGAATTCCTTTCGCAAAGAATAAACAATGGTGCGCCCAACACAATGGAGTTACGATTCGTTATCCGCCGCTAATTAGGCATACCCGTACTGACGTTATTTTATCTGTTTTACACATTGTTTTTTAGTCTGTGAGACTTTACTGAACATAGTTTGTAATAAAACTGAATTATATCAATTCATAACATAGCTATATTTAGGTCACTTCATAGACAATTATCAAGTGTTAGTTGTCGTGTTAAAAAAAACTTAAGTAGCCTATGTGTTCTTCCAGACTATATTTTACATCTATGCCAAATTTCAGCGAGATCCATGCCGCATTTCTGGAGATACCTTCAATCAAACATCCATCTAAACATTCGCATTTATAATATTTATAAGATATACCATTAATTGTCTAAAATGGAGATGCTGATTTAGTGTAAGAAATCTGTGTCACAAGAGACCATAAACTGACTTTCAATACTGCATTATGTATATTACCCGTCTAATTTTAGGTGACGATTAGAACAAGGATATTTTAACAATGCTTTACGTTTTTGTTTCGAGTCATGATTGAAAGAATTGTGTCGAAACCTTGATTGTTCATTGCTACTGGATAGACGTGAGCTTCTTAGACCATGTCAACCATGATTTTTTTATAAGTAACAAATTTTCGGTTGATATTTAATATTGTATTTGTTAAAGAAAACGTTATCCGGTAAACTTGACTACGATGTTCAAGGACTTCGGAATCTCTTACAAAATGCATAATACTCCTCTTAACTAAACTTAGGAGACTAATGAACTTAGTAATTATGACTAAATCCGGTTTAAAACCCCAGTACTCGTAGTTAAAATAACAAATCCAACACAACACAAGTCTTACCATAAGGTGCTGGAGACGCGTATATGATTTGCTTAGGCACAACTTGCACTGGTTTGGGCAGAACGCCTATTATAGGTTGCACCGGGACTGGAGGTATCGGTGTTACGTGTACAGGCGCCGCGTGCACACTCGGCCCAATTTTGGACACGACCGCGTTGAAGCCGTGCACAGGGTCTGCTGTGTAGTCCACAGTACGTATAGAACCATCTGGCTCCACTAAAGAATATTGTCCTGGAAAACAAAGTAAGTGTTCAATATTTATAAATACATATATCGACAAATAGAATAGACTGCTGTATGTTATGTGCGCTTCGTTCGTGGTATTCTTATTATAAAAAAAATTGCCTTGTACCTCGTAATGTAACATAAAGTCCACCCTTCTTATAATACAAATAAACAAATGGTACGCTATCGATTTGTTAATCCAATAAAAAACAATTGTTGATTACCAGCATATTCATATTGTTTGTATTATATTATTATAATCAAAGATCTTTAAGAAGAGAAACAAACCCTTGACGACATCTCCATCTCGACTTTCATGTTGCGACTTCACGTCACCCGTCGAATGATCAGCGACTCCATATGTGAAAGCATATTGTGGACGTTCCTGGAAATAGAAGTAATGTCGATAATTTACAATTCATCATTTTCATTAAGTCTTAATTATTTCTTGATTTTCCTATAATACTAAATGTTAAGCGATTCATTGGACTAGAATTGCTAATATAAACTACTGTAAGCACCGCTTATTTCTCATAGAAGCATTTACCGAAAGGGATAAAATGGCAGAAACATTCAAGATCATATAAAATGAAGTCATAACCCATAGTTTTCTTACTACTAGGTTAGAGTAATTACGTACACACTTAAGTCTTATCTTCAATATTTTAATAAGGTTTTAAATAGTGTTTACACGCATTAGAAAATGTGGGTTAAAACCCAGTCAGACATGTTTCTATAATAAACAACATAAACATATAGTACATCTATATGAGTTACATAATGTAACTTTGCAATGAAAAGACGTAACATCAATGTAACGCATGGGAAGTCACAGCAAACACCCTATTGTATAAATCGGAATTAAAGGAAATATGTGCGCTATTGAATTTACAATTTCACATGCTTTTTTTTAAATAACTCTACGTTAAAAAGTTTGTTATGCTGATTTCATAATATTTTTGCCACCTAAATAGGTTTGATACGCGACATCAGTTATAAATCTTTAATTACGTATTGCCTAAACTTCAATCAATTAATTAAAATTAAATCTTCGCTTTGATTTAGGTAATAACCGAGATATTTTAGAGTTAATTTAAATTTTTAAACAAAAATTTTCTACCTAAATATATTTCCAAAGACGCATAACGGCCTACTAACTCAGCCTTTATTTTAATCTTTAAGCATTTTTTTTTCTATAATTTTAAGTCTTCTTTATACTAGCGAAATGTATAGAATTGTTGCAATAAAAATTGCAACAGAAAATATACCATTATGATCAAGTGGTGTAAAAATAAAATAATGATGGTTCAAGTAATGGATCAAGTCATATTGGACCTAGTACAAGTGTATCTGAACATATCGTAAACATACTTACGTAATAATCATTGTAGCCGTGTTCAAAGCCTAAATTTATCTTTGGTCTGGCAAATGCAACTTGCAATATCACTAACAACAAGCATTGATATCTCCACATTGTATTATAAAAATTAAATAAGATCTTAAGATACGACTGGCTTACTATGTGTCTGAACCCTGAGTAGTACAATAGGGGGTTCACATGTATTTATAAGTGGCCTTATTCAGTAGTGAACGACAGCCTTGGTGGGCGGAGCTTGGCTTCTTCCGAAAACGAAGTTTCCTCGCGAGCACCGCACGCGGCGGATAATTAAGAAAAGTTTCGCACGGCTCAATGACCCAGCGCATGCTGATTACATTCTTAGCATATGCTGGATTTCTGTCAGCCTTCAGTCTAGATTATAACAGAACACTTCCGTGATTATGAAGATATTTAAGAAAGCTTTTAAACAATGTAATGCATTTTCCCAATATTGTCTCATGTTATTATATTACTATATTAACTAGCTCTAGCTGGTCGCCCGCTACTTTGTCCGCGCGGGTTTAATAGATATTGACCAATTCTCAGACCTACTGAATATGCATATAAAATTTCAAATTGTTCAAGTCGTTTCCGAGGAATATGATAACTTACATTGTGACACTAGAATTTTATATAAAAGATGTATCTTGAGTACGTTACTAAGAAGGTTAATATTCCCCAGACCCCAAAGTTCAATCACCATACCATTATGTATTCTTTCATTCTTCAATATCAGATAGTGTTTGAAGATATTTAAGTTAGACTTTAACATCTAGGAACTGATTCGGTTCCCATGAAAACTAGGGCGTTAAATGGAGTGAACGAAGACATGATTGTGTAATGCTTGCTAAAAGCACGCAAACGTCTGTACTATGGTATCGATATGCAACAATTACACTAATGTTACTTCGCAATTCCTTAAATATACAATATATTCCATACATTTTATATGGCTAATGGAAATTAAGATACTTGTTGAAGCTTTTGTAACAAACAAAAATTATTCTATTATAAAAGTCATAAATTCAATTTTGTTCAATTAATTCACATAAGTTATTTATTGTTTTTATTTTATTCTCATTAATTTATTTTGTATTGGCAACATTTGAATTAGTAAAAAATTTTTCCTATGCTGGCAACAATTATTCATTGGATTTTTGTTGGACATAAGTGTTTGCTACCATAACGCACGCTATTGTTCTTATATTTATTATCTAAGTAACTATTCAATAAATAGTTAATAAACACTCGCCACTTGTTTAATTATACAAATTTCAATTTCAATTCAAAATGAAATTCAATTTGTACATATGTATTTAAGATAGGAGATCTTTTGGAAAACTAAACGCATAGAAGCTGGAGCTGAGACACCTCGAAAATGTGATTTCTTTGTATTTTTTTCATTAATATGTCAATTTAATCAATCATCAATTATTCTGTATATTTCTAAAGAGGAAATAATTGACAGTAATATGAAGGAATATGACTGTTTATACAATTAAAAAAATAGTTTTTTCATGTATCATGTTTCAAATAAAGTAAACTTAGAACAGCGCCATCTGTGGCCGTATTGATAACTTGTACTGTGGAAACCTTGTTAAGTGTTTATTAGTTCTGAAAACGTCTACCACGGGGCGCTGAAGTTAGTACTCTATTTCTATGTCGCGTTATGTATAGTCTAAATATAAGAACTCTACAAATCATTTCTTTAATTCGGCTTTAATATAATTTAGCTATATAAATATTTTACCCTATTGTAAGTTCAGAAAGTCCAGGTATTTTTCTATTCTTCCTCTAAAATTTTTTAATTTTATATTCACACCAGACAGGACTGCAGAATTAATTGGAAATTCATACAGTAAATATGTACAAACACAACATTTTATGACATAAAATAATTAATATTAAAAGAAGATATTTTAAACTTCAATAAATTTTATTGACAAAAAATTACACTGTAACATTGCGACTTATACTAAAATTTACAATTTCTTAATTGTAACACATTTAAAGATAAGTCAGGTACGCATAAAAACATCAACAATAAATAAACCAAGAAATAACAACGAGATCGGAATTATTGAATCCAATCGAAAATATTACATTTCTAACTTACAACTAAATAACATAGTCTGTGTTACAACGGAAATAAATAAGAAACAAAAGAGTTACTAACCAATTAAATAAGGAGTATTAATTACGAAGAAAACATAGTCATAAAAACAAAAATGATTTCCAAACTGATTGGCAAAAATTTAATGCTCTGCGAATTTGTAGTGGGCTGCTTCGTGTGGAGTTATTGGTGCGGTCCTGTGCACAACAGCATTGAAACCATTGTGTTTGTCCGCGGTGTAGTCCACAGTTCTAATCGAGCCGTCGGGTTCCACTACTGTATATTGACCTGTAAGGAAAAATGAGAGTATTTATAAAATACTGAAAATTATGCGAGTGCTAACATATGTGTTCTTTTTATTACTATTATTATTATTAATCGTATTATATTACTAAGAAGTCGTTGCAGTTAGTTTAATTCTTCGACTTAAATCCGAGCTTTAATTCCATTAAGTAATAGGACGTTTGATTCCCTTAGTAAACTTAGGAAGGATTTTTACGGCACCTATTTCAAGATAGTGCTAGGTTTAACTCATTTTGGTATATAAGATATCAACATACATCATCGAATGTTATAAAATTAACTAATTACCTTTGACGACGTCACCGTCTCGACTCTCGTGATGTGTCTTTATGTCCCCCGTGTGGAAGTCATTGACGCCGTATTTGAACTCGTATTTCGGATACGCCTGTAATTATAAACAAAATGATTTAATAACATTTGTCTTATTGCAATCGGAGCATCTTCACTTTAATAAGACAACATAAAGATGCCTATTTTTAACAACATGTAGCAAAGTTACAAAATATTACGATCATATACCACTACGCATGCGCCCTCTATAGCAAGCTTTGTAAACTATAAATATTTTGTTAATTAAAAAAGTTATCGTGACGTCATGCCAGTTTTATTATGTCCAACGAGTCGATAAGCAACTTAAGTTAAATTGTTTCAACTCTATACTACTATTGAAGAAAAATATTCGTGGAATTAGAAAATGTCTCATAAAAGCATGTTCCAAATTCAGCCGAAAGAGCAAATGAAGCATAGAAAGATAATTGGCATTGATTTAAGGAAGTGCTAGAATACAAATTTCTTTAGAAATGCCTAGCGCTTCGACGCTCCCAATGTAAACGGCAAAAACACTTACGTGCGCTTGCGCAACGACATTTCCTTCGTCACGCTGTTATCAAGTGAACAACGAAGAGCGGGGAACATTACCTAAGTTATATTACTCAAGCTTACGTCAAGCAAATAAGTGTCTGCAATTTTAAATTGATTGTTACATTTTAATTTCCTTTTTTATCGACTGAAATTATGTTACTTAATTAGAATGCAGAAAAATTTCATCACGTTAAGAAAACGTTAGAATCTGATTTCATTAGTCTTTATAAATTAAAATAAATTATAACTGAAGAAAAGCTATGCGAGGCACTTGTGACTTAAATAAACTATAGTAGAGACTAGCTTTTGACCGAGACTACGTCCGTGCGGAATTAAAAAAACGAACTTGTTAAGCCTACTTATTCTGACAGACAGTTTTTTGCATGTATACCAATATTATCCAGATCCATGTTGTCATCCTCTTATTAACCTACTAATGAATATCCATCCATACAAACTTTCGTATTTGTAAAATTAGTAAGATAGTAAGATTAACACTCTACTATTCCTTCTCAAGGACTGTACGATGACACAACTGTACAAAAAACATATAGCCATCACACTCTTTCTCAATCGAAAAAAAGAAAAAACTATAAAAATCTGCAATATAATCCATCTTAATGTTAATTTCTATTGGCCCCAAAAGCAAAGCGACTTTTATTAAGAAAAGCGTTTTATATAAAAGTTTATTTCCGCTTATGTTTGTACCAAACAAATGGCAAGTAACATTTCAACCGACGCGTCGGTATATTTCACAGGAAGAGCAACCTCGTCTGTGAGAAATCCTTTCGTCACAAAGAGATGAAAGAGTCTTTTTACTTGCACCTTGCATTGCACACGATGTTCGGTGGAAACGTTTAACCATTGTTTGGTGCAATTAAGAGAAAGCCACAACTGAAACTATAGTTGGATGTAAGACATTTTATGATACAAACAACGTCATTTCATATATGTACAATTTTCTTAGTGATATATTGCTTTGCTAATATGGTTGAAAGTTATGAAAGTAATAAACTTAAAAGTATAATTATAAGTACATATTTTTAAAGATAATTGAGTATTTGAGGAGTTAATTTTGATGATACATTGCCAGGTTTCTGAGACCGAAATTCCCGGTTTAAATAAATTGTTATATCTCTATGTGAAATGTGATAGAGATGTTGATACGTTTTATACAGAGATTTAGGTCTCTGAAACTCACAGTTAGACATGCAACTCGTACTATGGTTTTTAACACAACAAATATGTAACGACACTTCTTATTCGTAAATAGAACCCGAGATGCTCTACAATTTAGTGGTACATTTAAAAACATAGCAATTCAGTTATAGAAATGAACAGTAGATCTAAAAATAGAAGTTGCCAGTTAAACGGTAAAGGTTGTATCAAAGAAAGTGATCGAAGGAAAGTGCAATCGGAGCGGAACTTGCTGGAGAACCCGATATGTGAACAGAGGTTAGTTTAGAGTTCATTGACTTTGCCTTGATTTTGCCCATTCAAAATACTATAAGCGGATTTGCAATACAATAATAGCATTAAAAAGCTCACATCCCTTTTCTCCAAAGCCGAATAAGGATTCCAATTAAAAAAAACTACTTTAATTTATAACACATGTTAAGGAATCTTTAACTTAAACCACTCTATTGTAGTAAGCGACTATTACAAAGTAGACATTGATTGAAAGCAAAAAATTTCTCATAATCTTTAAGCTTTAATAGATTTTAAATACTTACATAATAATCAACGTGTTCATCTTCAGATATGTGATGATGATCAAACACGAGCTGTGGCTCCTCGTGGACGAGGGCGGGCTCCGGATGAAGGTCCGCAGGCCGGTAGTATGTGAAGAGACGACCGTGAGCGCACGCCGCGAACAACACTAACAATACAAGCTGGAATAAAACAATTTAGTATGTTTAGAAATTTTGAAAGTATAGATGAAACAGTCCTTTATCATTAGGCTGACATCACGCACTACCTCAAATCGGCACATGACGCATTAGCGTTTTATTTATTTTTAAAGATATGAAATAAAATGACATAAAATAATTTTATGTGATTCTTGGATCCGATGTTACAAAAAGGTAAAGTTGATATATACTAAGTACACAATAATTTTTATTATTTATCGATTTGGAACTTTACATTTAGAAAATAAAGACCATTGAAATGAGTTAGTCTATATCTAACAATAAGAAAATTATACAAACTAGGGGTAAAGAACACTTCTTAAATTATAAATTTTCACTTGATAACTTTCAATCGACTCGCACCACCGCGATATAGGAAGTTATAAAATTTCCGTATGCTAATAAATTTAATTAGTACTTGTTAACACCAACGCATCAAACAGGAACAAAAAAAATTAAAAAATCACTGCAAACTAGTAATAAATAGAAGACGCTTCATTTATTTAATATTTAGTAAAAAAAACAATGTACAATTTAAGACTTTTACAATATAAAAAGGATTAAATTATAATTATAATAATATAATTTTAATCAGCCTACCTTGAACACCATTGTATAAATGTTTAAACAAAACCACTGTCAATAAAATCCAAAAATCGAAACACAAATCGAGTTTGGCACGTAAAAAAAAATTAACGTACAAAATGTACGACGCGATTAGGAGTCAATGCATTGAATGTAGCAAGTGAAACGTCTCTGTGCATTTATATGAGAGTGTACGGACAGTGGTGGGCTACTGCAAGCATTCTGAATACTACGAAAAATATGTTAAATTTAATAGTCAAATGGCTTTATATCAGACGTGATCCTACAAGAGTAAAAATAACGAAATATACTCAGTATAATGCCATCACAAATCATAAAAACGTCGCGTAAAATTGTTACTTAAACGCTATTATAATTTAATAAATAACTTAAGGAATAACTTAACCTTAAACATAACTACTTAGCACTGTTTTAATGAATTTAATACAAATCTTACTTATATAATAAATGCGGATGTTGAGATGGAAAAAGGAAAGATGTTTGTTTGAAGGTATGGCTCCGGAATGGCTCAATGGATCTTTATCAAATAAGGCACATACGTAGAACATAGTCTGTAAGAACATATAAGCTACTCACTAAGTTTTTTACTAATTCCACGCGGACGGAGTCACGGGCGACAGCTAGTGAGATATGAAATTATTACAGCATCATTAAGCGTATACTGTTACGCATAACCCTTACCTCATGGTGTTTTGTTTTTTTTTAATATTCAAAACTCTACCAGTCATTAAAACTAGATAAAAATGACGTGTGAATGATTCTTTGTCTTGTTGAACAATACATACAACATAACAAGCGCCGTTGCTTTATTACGATTTAAATACTTTGGTTATGGCATTGCATGATTGACTGGTTATATGTAACATTACATGCAGTATGAAAACCTTGTTTTTGAAGAAAAAAATGATATGTCAAACGAAGATGCGACGACTTATTTCCTGCAACAGTTATTAATTTCAATATTAATAAAGATTCTTTATTGCGTACCTAAATTGTTTTAGCATCAATATCGCCTTGGCTCTTTCATCTTCAGCTCACTATACGTCCCCACCGAGGGGCTCGGAGCCTACCCTAAGTTAAGGCTTGGCTCTTTAACTAGGTTAAACTTTAAGGTGCCAATGGCATCCCTTTCTAGTACTTATTATTATATTATATTAACAACCCGTATCTTACCCATACCCATAGACTTAATAATTAATTTTAGAAGATAGCTACAGACATAATTTAATGGTATAGAGGTTGACGATCTCTTTTAAAAGGAAATATCCATATGTTATAGTGTATGTTGCGGAAACCAGATCTATTAGATTGCACTGAGATGTTTTTTGTTTTCGTCTGCTTTAAAAGTTAAACATTACATAACTAAATAAATCAATGTTTAATTTATCTTTTAAGTTAAAAAATAAATATATATTTTTTTATTATGTATTGTGCTTAACTGAAATCAAAGCAGTAACTTATTAGCTGTTACTTAATAAAATATTGCAAGTAACGTTATTTTCTATTAAACTAATTCAATACCATAAAATATTGCATTACAATATGTCACTAATGCGTGAGGAGTTGCGTAAGCTTTGGTGTCCATTGGTGTCACGCTTTCCTTACTACGCTTAATTTATTTAACAATATGTTATTTTAGATCGCAACATAGTCACCTACTTATTGGCACTGAAACAGAATTGGTTTAACAAACTCTACTGTACTGAGTTTTGACGTAATTCCTGTATACGATTCCAGCATTTATTTCTATGATAACTATTATACTATTTTTGATAATCACGGTTCTTTAGTATTATGGTGGCTAATGTACACAATTATTATGTACATTTTCGTAGCTCCGTAGATATGTGGTATGAACATTGCGTGGTTTAATTCTTTTAGGTGTGGCAATAGACACTTCATCACACAAAAAAGAAAATGAAACGAGAAGGTGGTTTAAAGAGTTTTACCGGTCTTATGAAAAAAATAAAAAAAAATCTACCAGGCCAGCATCAAAGAGGTTACATTGTTATTAATAACATAAATTATGTTACCTGTGCTCGCTAAAAAGTATTCTTTCAATGAAGGTGTCAAAATATTTTCTACGATTTTGATATATTTATTTATTATTTATAATGTTTTTTAACAAGGTATCTATTTTGTTTGTCATAACCGGAAATAGTTTTGTTGTTGCGCCTGTTCGTGTTAATGTTAACGTGACTTTTTTTAAATTCAAGTATTGTCCGGATTCGTAACCTACTTTACATAGTTATGTTATTAAGACGAATCGAAGTCACTTTCGCTAGATTCGCTCCTAATAAAATAAACCGAAGTAGTGTACTGTGAAGAACAAAATTAACATGAACTAACATATAGAATTATAAACTCGACTACATAATCTTATGTAACACGTGTACTATGTAAATAAATTGTAAAGCAATACACGTAGGTACTTTATGACGTTTTATAGGCAGGCGTATCATCTATGTTGCCCTGGTACTTCTCTTACTAATATTATAAATGCGAATGTTTGTATCTATGGATGTTTGTTAGAAGGTATCTCCTGAAGGGCTGCAAAGATCTCGCTGAAATTTGGCATAGCTGTAGAACACATAGGATACGAATTCAGGTTTTTTAGTTTTGCGTGCACGGATTCGCGGGCTACGACTAGTATAACATAATAGTCTACTTAAAATTGATGGAAATCGAGATATGTCAAGCAACAATGACAAATAATCAATCCCGATAGAATACCTACATCAATTTGCATGATATGGGTGCTTGTCCAGTCCGTGTTAAGATAACAATAACCCCGGGACATATAATCCCTTATTCCAGAGACTTGTGTGTCCATTTGAATTGAGTATCGATTCAATCTGATTCTAATATTATTTTAAACGAATTACATTTTCAACTTTCTTGGCTTCTGAATTAGAGAACTACTGATACACTTAAAGTAGATCATCTTTGTGAAGGGAGGACAAGTGATAAACCACACGTGGTAGGCCAACATTCTCTACAAGCTTTATTATTTATAACTAGTTGTTACCCGCGACTCCGTTCGCAAATTAAGAATAAAACTTAATTAGTAGTCTACGTGTTCTGCCAGACTATGGTGTTCTACATTCATGCCAAATTTCATCGAGATCCATTGAGCCATTCTGAAGATACCTTTTAACAAACATCCATACATCCATCCAGTCATACATTCATCCAAACATCCAACATATTAATAAGATTGTAGTAACTAAAACATGATATTTTTCAGATTTTTGATACAGCAACCTTACAATGTGAACTGTGCAAAAATATAACACCAAAGCGCAGCGCATATATCTGTGAATCTGGTCATACTATTTGTATAAATTGCGACGGTATTTCATTTAAACATGGATTTGGTTTTAATACTTTTTTATTTTAATTACGAAGTCTTTATTTTTTTTATGTTACTCGTACTTGACCTAATTGCTTTTATACTTTTAGGCGACTTAAATGATACCCGCGAAGTTTCTGAAAAGGACAACTCGAACGAAATTAAAACTGATAATGAATATAATGCAGCGCATTATTTAGCGGGTGGTGATTACATTAAAATAAAGTCTAGTACGTTTAATAATTACTTTAAATTAACTATAAACTTTTTAAAACCAAATTGATAAAATTAACGTATTACTTTCACAGATAAAGCGATTGATGAAAAAGTTAGAAGAAAAACAAGCAAATACAAGCATGAAGGAACTGATAAAACAAATTATGTTAAAAAGGTCATCATTCTATTTATAGTTTTTTTATCTATAAAATTTCTCATTCTTCGAGCTCACAACTTACTTATACCAACACTTTCTTTGAAATAAACAAGCTGTTTTCTTTTTTAATAACTAACGAAGTATAAAAATATAGATTTACAAATGTGATTTTCAGAACATTAGCCGTACGAGTAATAAACATGAAACAACTGTAGTTTACAAGAATTTGGGTTTCGATAACAACGAAAGTGTAAAGAGTCTAATTAATAGCCCTATCAGCACTAATAATGAGATAGAAAAAATAAATATAAGGTTAATATTCTAAGTCTAAAAATGTATTTATAAATAAATCTTTTACAGTGGTAGAGCCCGCTTTAACATCTTCGCACGAATCGGCCCAGCTCCCCCGGTGAAATACCACGACCACACAGAAGACAGGCGTGAAGTGGAAGCAATTCCGCGTTTCGTCTGATGAGTGTGCGTCCCGGAGGTCTAATTTAGACCTCTTTCCACTTCCCATCCTCTCCTTATAAGGAAAGGATGGGAAGTGGAAGTGGACTTTCCGGATGAGAGGATGCATGGAAAGGGAAGATATTTTCTTTCTGTGCATCCTCTCCTCCGTCGATAAAAGGTAGGCAACGCATATGCAATTGCGTATGTCTATGGGCAACGGTTACTTCGCTATTTCAGCGATTTCGGGTGGCCGCTCGCTCGTTTGCCACCTTTTGATATAAAAAAAAAATCTGTAACTAAGTAAAAAACATTTTCAGGCCAATTACTTGTCCCATGTCCCACTGCAAAAAAACAGTTGCATTCAATTCAATATTGAAACATTTCAATTTCGATCATTCAGAAATAGCCACGTTACCAATTAACATTAAGAAAACTTTGAAGATTTACTTAAAACCAATAAATTTGTCTAAAGATACCAAATGTGTGGCTATTATAAATCCAATAGGGTAAGTATCATAACAATTAAGCTGTCGCCCGCAACTCGCCGGGATAAAAAAAAATTAATAAGCCTATGTATTCTTCTAGACTATGCTCTATATGTATGCCAAATTTCATCGAGATTTGTTCAGTCGTTTTGGAGATACCTTCAAACAAACATCCATACAAACATTCGCATTTATAATGTATAGAAAAATTTTTACTTATCGCATGTCACATGTTTTTCTAGAAGTAAGGCTACTTTATTGCTTATGGCAGCTAAAGTGCATGCAAGTCACGCAATCCAAGAAGATAGGCAATCTGAAAACAATTTGAACACGAACCTTGGACTACCAGATAAAAACGGAGATGCAGATCTTGACATAAAGGTATGATTTTCTTAACAATGTACAAATTTTTACTGTTGAAGATTCTTAAATGCGAAATTTAAAAAAAATCTTTCTTTCAGCAAGTAAAAGAAACGCAAGAGGACATAATAATTTGGATTTGTAGATTAACTGAATTTAAACAATTGTGCTCTGTAAGTTGTTTTTTGCTATCATATCTATGACTATAGTGTTTTTACAAAACTTTACTTAAGCTTTTATTAGTAAACTAGCTGCCGCCCGGAACTCCATCCGCACAGATTAAAACATTCAATTTGTAACCTATGTGTTCCTCGGGACTATGTACTGCGTCCATGCCAAATTTCTTCGAAATCCGTTAAACCGTTCTCGAGATATCTTAAAACAAACATCCATCCATTCATCGACCTAAACATTAGCATTTATAATATTAGTAAGATTGTCATTGTAACCGACATTTTATATAGAAGATAGATACATAAAATAGTGCTATCTGAATCTATCATTACGTAACTATCGTGGCGGAACGCGGCGAATCAGAAATTCAAGTTTTCTCATCGCTCCATTCGGATGCATCAATCGGTTCCGAGGCAGTGCGCGACGTGCATGCCAACTACAACACCGTCAATGGACTCGTTAACTTCCTTATTCAATTCACTCTTCGTAAATTTTATTTCAGCTCACTTATTCATTCAAATTATTATCAACGTTATTTGATTTAAGTAATTTTCTTTTTCATTCAATTCTACTATGTCTTAATTATTTTAATCATCAACTTTAAATTCTACTTAATGTTTACATTTCGTCTCTATTTGCAGATAAAAGTTAAACGCGACAACATTCTAGGTTACAGCTACATCGGAGAAGGTTTAGATATCAGTCAGAATCAGGAACCTACAAGTGTATTTAAGAGTCCAGAATGCTTATTGTTAAGATACTATTCGATATATAAATTATTGGATGACCAGAAACAGATACATGTTTATATTAATGTTTTAAAATAAATTTAGAAAACACTATTTACTAGGTATTTTTATTTCTAGATACAAGAGTAATTAGTCGAAATACTTAAAAGTAGCCACATTAGATGCTTCACGAGATTTTCGTTTGCCCTTGTCTATATAAATTCGCACTTTATTCTGACCACATTTCGGTGCGTGAACTTCATTTTGCAAATATATTTCATAATCCGGTGAGTTTTTGTAAGCTTTCTTCGGATAAACAGCTTTATTAGCTTTAGTCAAATCATTAAGTGAGAGGAACTTGTTTTTGGTTGTGTTCGTGGGGTTACTTATAATAGGGTTTGGATAGTCCTGTGGAAAATCAGTTGATGAATCCAGCGGCGGCCACAGGCTGTCTAATTTTTGTTGCTTGTCTAAATGTGTGTTGTCTTGATCATTGGATCCGTCGAACACTTTCATACTTTTCAATTCAACGCTAAAACAATAAGTATTCCGATAAAATGACGGGCATTCAAGGTATAAAGTTATGAAGAGCATCATTAAATTCCTGCAGATATTTATGAGCAGAGATTACTTCCCCATTTTTTGGGCGAAATCGGGTTGCCGCTTGCTGGACAAGCAAGCGACCTACCTCTTATCTTACTAATATTATAAATGCGAATGTTTAGATGGATGGTATCTCTAGAATGTCTACATGAATCTTGGTGAAAAGTGGCATAAATGTAGAACACAGTCTGAAAGAACACATATTTTTTTAATTCCTCTCGGACTGACTCGCGGGCGACAGCTAGTTATTATATAAATTCAGGTATTAACATGCCTTATAATTAAATGTGCGGACAAGAGTACTACGAAATCGTTCATTGGTTTCGTGTTTTATAACATGAATCTAATTTATAACTAACCCATATCCTGCATCATCTGCGTAATATCTTACATGTACCGGAACACCTTCTTTATCTACGTACTTATAATGGCCAGTAACAGTGCCATTGGGAAAGTGTTTCTCCTCCTTTATGCTAATTTTATTAATTAAATTATCTCTGTTTACCGGATAACCTGATGGATAGGAAATTGTTAAAAATTTATACAAATAAAAAGTGGTCTAAAGATCCATTTCGAAGGTTTCTTAATACAATTTCATCAGACGTATGCTCCAAATACTATACAAATCATATCAAAGGTAAGTATAACATAACAGCTTTCTTCTACAAGACCGCAACTTCTTCCACAAGAAGTTAAGTTAAAGTTTACATCGTTCAATATGTAAGCACACTTTTGTTAAGTAACTACTACTTGCTTTTGTAAGTAGATTGTGTCCAATGAATTATCATGAAAATTTGTCTAGATATAAGATTTCCTACACAACTATTTATGTAATAAAATTTACTCACAATTGACTAGATTTAGTAGAAATAAAATTATAATAAATTTCAAAAAACTTTGCTGTTTATTTAATATCATTTTTATTAAACACATTCGGACATTTTTATTAATATTGACAGCTGTCTTGTATGCTCTCTAAATTGCAAAATAGTTTTTGTATAAACGTCAGAGATTTTTGTAACAATTTAATAATTTAAAAGAAAAAAATCACAGTTGTTTTGTGTGTTTTTTCATACTATTGGTATATTTCCAATTGTATATACCATTTTGTACTCTTTACTCTATCGCATAATAGCTTGGCGGTTTCAGTTGATAGTACTTGTTCTTGTTTGTTAGCAAGTTTAAAACATTTGTTGGCATTGCTTCTTGTGTTTTCTTCTTTTTCTTAGCAGGCCGCGTCCAAGTGATAGAAGATTCAGTACTCGCTTTTTGACCATTGAATATTTCAAAACTATCTTCTCTCGGTGTGTTGCTTATGACCCTGGAAATGGTTTCCTTGTATATAAATTTGCAAAGATATTGAAAGTAGGAAATATGGACTTGTGTTATATTGTGTAAGAGCTTTTCTTATTCGTAAATTTATTACTTAAGCGACGTTCCGTCGCCATTGTCAACTTAAAATATTTGAAATTGAGCTTAGCTCGAGACTAAGGATATATTTAATAAGACTTCAAATTTATGAACACAAAAAATAACATCTTAAAAATGTGTTATGATGACAATGTAAGAAAAAAGACATTTTCTATTGATCGAACATTTCTAAAATTTTTGTTTTGCAAGTTTGCTAATTTATATACACAGGCGCTTTGATTTTATGTTGCTCATGTAGAGCACAGAATATGAGAAAAAATTCTGTACAAAAATTTACCTGTAACCATCTCCATCAGCTACATATTGATAGTTGCGCGTGCGTCCAAAGGGATCCAAGTATCCATAACTACCTATCACGGTTCCGTTTGGAAATCTTTCCTCCTTTCGATACTGGATATTACCCGTTTCTGGATCGGACACTTCATATCCAAAAGAATAAGATCCTGGACCACCTGTATAATTACGGAACATTATAATAACCATATCTTTCAGTCCTTTCTTCTTTCTATTTCACTCTAATCCTCATCGTTTACTTCAAGAAGAGATAAATAGTTTAGAATTAATTATTTCATATTAAATAATTAATCTATAAATTACTAAAAAATATACCTTGTCCATAGTAATGTGTCGGCATTGGTTCTGCCAAACTGAGTCTTTTAATTCTAGTTGCTGATTGTACACCTTTATTGTACAACATCACGCTCACTATCACCAGAACCTGAAGACATTTTAATTAATAAATATTTACAAACTAGATGACGCACGTGACTCCGTCTGCTCGGAATTATTAAGAAACAAAATTAGTAGCCTATGTGTTCTTCGTCTTATAAAATTAATAAGAAGTAAGATAAAGATATAAAACCACTATAAACCTTCATTAATTGGATTAAAGAAGTGGGCGTAACTACGCATCTTTACAAATGATTCCGTATATTATATCAATTAGAACAAACTTTTTTCATTATTAACGTCATCCTGACAAATGGATGGAATTTGTCTTGTGTCCAAGTAATCCCATGTCGGACGTGCTTTAACGTAAGAAACGACCTCATATATCAAAACTGATATAGAAACGTACATACCTTGTAGGATTAAGTCATGATTCTTTGATTAATGGAACGTTAATTTATCAAATTATAGCAGAAACAAAAAGAAATCAATACAATCATCTACTTATGCAAAATTTTACTCTACAGATTTAATTAATTTCTTCAACAGTTCGAAAATTTTTAAACACACGTAAAATGGTATAAGGTACTGCTTTAACGCTAATTGAATTTTCAAAATAAAACGTCATTCTGCTGTTTCTTTACCAAAATTATTATGTTATTACTAAATTTAGTATGCATTACAGTTTATTTATTTTGAAAAAAATCAGATAAAAGGCACGATAGCATACAAGCAACTAGGTAAACGCGCGACGAAATTTTACTAAATCCATAAACAATTAATTGAATAAACAAGGTAAAACCTTACCTTTAATAGTAGTGCCATTGCCATTTTCGTTGGAAAGTTTTCACTATTGACTTTGTTTTTATGAATATTTTTCTATGGTGTCTTGTAGGAAGTGTACACGGTCAAACGAGCGCCGAGCATACGTGATTCCCCTTATAGTCACCTCCTTTTAATGGTTTTTAGTTTGCAAAAAAAAACAACAGCAATGTATGAGACGCGTAAACTTTGTGGGTGAAGGCAATTTCGCCCGTATCCGTTCCAAAGTGATGTCATACAGCAGGATAAGGAGTTACGAGGCGACGAAAGCGGTTGTCGGATATATGACGGTGGCTAGAGAACACGCAACTTGCATTTATATTTAAATACAAAAACATTGTTCCTTTTTAAGTGCAGTCATACATAAGTGCACTTTTCAAGGTTGAGTCATTACGCAAAATGAACGACCAAGTTCAAGTATATTTGTTTAAATATTCTTGTAACTACAACCAACTGTTAAAGTAAGTTAGAGTTGGTTAGAAGTGGGTAATTGAGTGTCTATCACTCCAAGATTTGATAAAAGGTTGGAAGACTCTCGAGAGTGAACTTTAATAACAACACCATTTATATCAACAGCAGAATTATTTAGCCCTCTAATTATGTTCTGTTTCTAGTAAAGGTTTCGTCCGACGAGTGTGCGTGTCGAGGGCCTAATTTTGGTACTCTTTCCTTTCACAGACTTTTCTTATAAAGAAAAATATAAAGAAAGGATGGGCTGGGAAATTAGATTTGACGGAGGAGTGGACACCAAGGTAGGGTAAATAGTCCCTTTTTCGTGCTGATTTCGCGAAGCTAAAAGATCTAAATTTTATAAAGTAAAAACGATGTAAGACGAAAACAAAATGTACCATAAGCAATAAAAAAACAGTTACATTATTCTCAAATCGTTATTTGATTGCATTTGAGATATAAAAGCTCAGTTTTTCACAAAAGCGTGATATCGTAAACACTGTATTTGGCATTTCTTGACATATTTAATGTTTGTACCTACGCCTACTGCCCACGCTTGGCTTTATGGATAGCATACTTTTTAAATAGGAGAAACATTAAAAAGCTTTAAAATAACAGCACTGAGCAATACATTACGTGAATTTATTTGTACCACGGCTTAGTATATTTAATTTTATTATTATAATAAAATATAATGTGAGTAATATTTTTCGTAACAAAAATAATTTGAACTCTTTAAATTATGTGTTAAACGGATTATTTTATGCAAAGAAATTTGATCCCGCACATCTCCTTATTTGTTCTTTAAAAATATAGTTTTCGTAAAAATTGTTTGTCTTATTATAAGGCTACCCGAGTACCGAATAACACATTTATATATTACCTGTGTTATGAAAAAATATGTTATTTTCAATCAGTGTTCTAAAATGTAAGTGGCCAGATATTGTGTTCTTCTACTTTTAAGTCACAATTTTTCTCCCATCCTCTGAAAATTATGCGTTATTCAAAATTTGCCCAGTGGTTTACGAACGGTGGGGACAACCATATAAACAATCATTCACATATATAGATAAATGCGGTGTCGTTATAACAAGCTATTTCTAGTCGTTGATGAATAGATTAGATAAGATAAAATTGATATTAACAAAGTAAACAGTAAATCGTTACATCTATATTTGCCGCGTGCGTTTATTTACACCAGGGGTTCCAAACTGAAATCTGCAAGAATGGTACATTATTATGTATGGGCGTATGAAAATTAAGGACCAAAGCTTACTTTCGAGCAATATTATTTGTATGTCAATTAGTCACTTTAATATTAATTTAATATTATATTATAACATAGTAAAAGTAGTTTGAATTAAACGCGAATATTAGTATTAGTAGTAAAATTTGAAATAAAATATTTTTAATTTAAAGATTAAGAACAATTTAAAATTACTTGTTATGTAGTCTTGATGTGTTTTATAAATGTAATGATATTAAAAAGCGAACCGCAATTGTTATTTTTGAGCAGACCTGTATCAAACAGAAAAAATCCATTCGCGCCAAGTAAGAACTTAATGATTCAGCCTCGTTAATAGCTTATTAGCGAATCCTGTTTCTAGTTTCACATATGGCATTAATAGTAAATACATTTCAACAGCATATAAATTAATACGATATTATAAACGAAAGGCCAATGAACTCCCATCGCTATATACGGTTTGTTTTTCTTCATTAAGATTTGCTACACAGTTATTAAAGCGGTATATTTTATTAAATCACGTGTATTTGTTTTATAATTTTTATTTCTTTTTATATTAATGTTAATTTATAACAAATAATTTGCCAACTAGTTATCTATCGTGATTCCACGTGACTGTCCTCGTGGAATTTAATAATAAAAACTTAATTAGTAGTCTATGTGTTTTTTCAGACTATGTTCTACGTCTGTGCTGAATCTGAGCGAGATCCATGCAGCCGTTCTGGAGATACCTTCTAACAAACATCCATCCATCTAATTTATAATATTAGGTAGATTAGTAAGATTAGTCAATATGTTTATAATCAATCTTTCTTCTATGGGGAAAATTGTAAATAAGTCACACAATTGTATAGAACATATTGTATTAACCGTATAACATATTGATGCACATTCATATCTTTGACAAATTAAAACCTTACATGCTAAGCCGTTTATAAAACGATAATTCTATAATACACCCAGGATTTCATTGTACTTTAGATGCTGTAATTTTCTTATCTTTACAAATCATTCAACACACATAATAATTTCATCAAAACATCCTATCCTATAGGAAACTGCTGTAAATTAAAATAATGACAAACAAAGACTATGCAACAGGAAGATGAAGACTAATTAATTTATCAACTTTACCAAACCTTTAAAATAATATTTATAGCAAACAATTTCAAATTATATCCAAAAAAAAAGCTCAAAAACAGGAAACTAATCTTAAAAGCCTTTCAACTCTGTTTACGATCCTAAAAACTAACTATTATTCGTCAAATATAATGTGATAATTTTAAACAATCAATCCAACTTAGTGATAAGAGTGTGGGGAAATAGCGTAGGATGGCGCTGCGACGTAGTGTGCCACGGGAGCAACTGCCACTTGCTGTAATGCAAAGAAATTATTAAACAATAAGTAAAATAAACAACAAATTAATTAATTATATCCTAAACTAGCTGTCATCTGCAACTCCCTTTGAACAAAATAAAAAAAAAACTTAATAAGTAGCCTATACGTTCTTCCAAACTATATTTTACATGTGTCCCAAATTTCATCAAGATCTGTTTAACCATTCCAGAGATACCTTCTAACAAACATCTAAATTTTCGCATTTATAATATTAAAAAGAATTTAAACTTACATACCACACGTTCAGAAATATCAACCCATAGAGAATATAGACGATAAAATGACACAAAACAGTTATATGATTTTAAATTTAACTACATCTAGTTATTCATCAAGAACGTAATAAATATAAAAGGTATATCAATGAGAATGTATGTAACAAAATGATAAGATGACAACTATCTTTGTCTATATAAAGTGTGTTCAAATTAGGACTCAATATTCTATCACCGATGACGCATCTAATAAATGTTTGACTGTGATAATTTAAAAACCAAAAAAGTATTTATTGCTAAGACTGGACTGACTTGTAAAAACTTTCATATTTACATTCATGAACAGTGCGTAGGTGTGTTCGTGCCACATTAGATACTAGACCTGTCTTTTGAATCAGGTCATAGAATAAACCTTTAAAGTTACTATTTCCATAGTGATCTAAAAGGGTTATGAGGCAATTTAAATTCATCACACTTCTATGCCAATAGCATTTTTTTATTGGCAAAAAAAATCGTACAGCCAAACTAGGACAAGATCCATGTTTTCTTCTAAGATGACGCACCATGCCTGTCGCAACAACACCGGCTCTTGCTCGAGCGACAGAGAAATCAAGTCTGTGTAATGTTTGGTTCAAAACAAGCAGTCCGGAAAATAAAAACATGTGCAAGCAACAATATAATATTGTTATCTTAACTTAATGAAAATTCTTTAATTCTCTGAAGAATTCAATACGAGAAGGTTAAACACGATATTTTCATTTTGATTGAATTGTCTAGTTTTGTAAATATTATACAGTGACCCGATCTAGACACAAAAATAAATTAAGTGCTAACTATACGTAGTAAAATAGCTTAATTAAGACTTTATGAATTTACAACACTAAGTAAAATTCTAAATGCAAGAACCTTAACCTTTTTGCAAGATGGAGTATAAGTATAAGGATGGAGTAAAGTTACATCTGTACAGATTGCAAAGTTTGCATAAGGTGGCACAATGTCAAGAAGATATTATACATACCGGATGCACGGCGTGGCCGGACTTTTGCACAACCGCGTTGAAACCGCTGTGGTCGTCCGCCGAGTAGTGGACGGTACGGGTCGTACCGTCCGGCTCCACTAGCGAGTAACTACCTGTGAAATTAAACATATGGATTAATATATTGGAAGAGATGAACGGAATAAAAATCGATGAATCCTTCCTTCCGAAGTGCCAAACTACTTAAATTTCGGGTACTATATAGGTAGCCAAGACTGAACAACGGCCAGACGTTCTCATTTCAATCCGTCTTTCCATCTCCTTCCAATTAAAGTTCTTTAAAGTTTCATGAATTTTAATTCCATTTTCTTTTTTGGAAATGTTGTACTCATATGTTGTCAACATTAAAATTTGTTTATTGTACCTTTGACAACATCACCGTCTCTCTCCTCCTGCTGTGTCTTGACGTCGCCGGTGTGCGGGTCTTTCACGCCATACGAGAACGCGTATTTCGGGTACGACTGGAAAAATATGAAAAATATTCCTTAATCTTCTTAATTCTGGCGATTATCACGAAAGTTCTTATGAATGACAGAAAATGTGAATGAATACAAGTAATTGACGAATATATTATTGTTCAAGTTTCTAAAGATTGTACACATATTTTTGCAATTGTTCTATACACATGTGTCCTGATGTCTCTTACCACGGTCTCAACAGCGACAGGCGCGTGGACTGCTTGCACAGCGACAGGTGCAGCATGTACTGTTTGCAGGGCGATCGGCGCTTGCGCATACACCGCGCCACCGTAACCGCCGTATCCACCGTAACCACCGTAATCGATCGGCACAGCGAGCGCCCCGCTCATACATGCCAGCAGTATAGCGAACTAAAAAAAAAATTGAGATCATAAACCCCTTTTCCATTATATACAATTTTTTTCAGTCATGCTAGTGGAAATGATACCTCATAGATGATATTGCTCATAGAAATCGCATGACTAATACTTTAGTGGAAATGGTTCGTTCATTGTACATTGCTACAGCAAAGCGGTGACATAAGCTGGCGGCTTTGGTGTTTCCATCAAAGTATAACGTGTGGGTATTTTTCATCAAGTGGGATCGTGGTCAAGCGCCAGCTTACACATTATAAAAATGGTATAAAATCTTTCGTTCTTTCAACGCCGTTTGAGCTGGTATGAAACTCAACTATTTAAAAAAATATAATCTCAACTGATTACACTTCCATCACACTCAAGGGGAAAAATACGAGTAGATTGATTTCGCGCATACATTTTAATTTTCAAAGATTTTGTGACAACCTATTATGACAGATTTATGAAAAAGGAAATCACATCTGATACCAGATTAATTTAAAAATACATATTATTTTTATTTCAACTCTTAAATAATTTATGCAGTACAGACATCTTTATTAATCGTTTTATTTAAGATTAAATTGTGAGAAATCGTTTGATGTCAACAAGTTCTTTTAAGGCAGTGGTATCCCACGCTAATATGTCTTCACATAATTTCAAGAACCACCTTTAACAAAATTTATTAATTTAGATTTGTTTTAATTTTTAAAAGATATACCTTTTTATCTGACTAAGATGTTAATGTAAGCGAATATGTAAAAATACGATGAAAATTGCGAATGCAGACAAAATGTCTTTAATTATTTAAATAATCTTAAGACAGAAAAAATCATGAAAAATCTTTAAGCTTTTTGTAGAAATTAAAAAAAAAATTACTCAAAAATCATAATCTGATAATGCAGTATATGCGAATATTTTTATACTTTTAATTTTTTCTTATAATATTTATTAAATTGTAAGTAAACTCACCCACATGACTTCAAGTTAAAGCACAGTATCACACACGAGCACACTAAGTTATCATCAACGTACCTCTAGTCCTAGGCTTTTAAACATAGGGCCCCACCAATTTCTACGCTCTAAAAGTAGGGTTCACAAAATTCATCAGTTTTAGTAAAAATAATTTGATCAATAGAAAAATATTAAGAAAAATTAATTGTATTACTGACATTGATAATTATTAAACTTTATTACACAATATAGAGCTTCCCTTTTTATTTCGAATGACCCATAGAGCAGGTTTTATTGTAATTGCAAAGCACTTTTGCTTAACAAAGGGGATGCACTGGTACGTACTAGTTTCAAATAATGGTACATTTGCCATTGCCAACACCTGAGCATACTGTTATATTTGTTTATTCGAAAATAATGAGAGAATAACTATTTACTATGCACATATGTTTCGTCAATGGACACTCCATGTAATTCACAATGATTTTCCTCAGCTCGATATCGTCAGCTCCTCTAAGTTAGGGGTGACTATAACCTATGAATTCAAAATGATTTAACTTAATAAAGTAATGTAATCTGTACAACACATTTCAATCCATCAATCAAAAGTATCAGAAGTAGACACCCCTAGTTGATATCTGAAATGACCTGTGAATAAATGATAACGCATTTTTACTTCACACTTATTTATATTGTATAAAAATATGTTTACGAATAAAGTGTACTGTTTGCTTTACATTAAATTTTCATCACAGAAATTATTTTCACAGTAAAAGCAATTAATGCAGTTCATTCCTATATTATTATTTAGAAAATTTACATATTTGGTTGTTAAGAGTCATTAAAACACTTAGGTACTTGTTCTATCTTTAATACTTTTTAACTTTCCATTGTAGAGGACTGTTTATGTAAAATTAGTAAGTAAATATAGTTGTTGCTTCATGTTGTATGCATGAAATATATTTATATCTAATTAAATAGGAATAAAATTAAGATAGATATCATTAAGTCGGTCGGAAATTCACGTCAGTCGTTTCATATACTTATAAGTGGTTGACAAGCGAATTACTGAAATTACGTATAAACTTATCAGAGTAACGTGTTCTAGATAAATCAGTGTTATATCTTAGTATCCTGCGCAATACTAACACAAACATGTTTGTCCACTTTTTACAATCAAATACTTTTACGGAACACAAATGACTGAGGAAATCGCTGAACGGTTTTTATACTATAGGCATTTAGAGCACGCTACAAGCATAGCTCTTAAAATAATAATTAAAAATCTAATTACTAATTGAAATTTCGATGACAAGAAATATGCCTAAATAAAGATTATAAATACCAAAAAGTTAACACAAATATTTTGTTTTAAAATAACTGTCTCCATTTTCATATTAAAGTATTTATAGATAAAAAAATGTTTTTATTTATAACTCTGTTGGTATTTACAGCCTTATGTAGTTATTGGGTAAGCGACATACAATGTACAAAATATATTTGATATTATTTGAATTCAAAATATAACATAGACAGTATAGTATTCATTACACTCCTTTTCGGTTAGAATATTTGGCGGGTGAAAAATGCGCTTGGCTTGAACGGTGTTCAATATCAAAAAATGTGTGTGTATGTGCCTTAAAAAATATTTAAATGCCTTTTATTATTTACTTTTGCATTATCTGTATTTGGAAATACCTACTCACAACTTCCTCTATCGATTAAATGGCAACGCATCTGCAAATACAGATGTCTATAGGCAACGGTCACTCCGCCATATTAGAGAATTCATATGGCCACTTACACGTTTGCCACCTTTTAATATAAAAAATAAATTAATTGAAGTAATTTATGAAGCCCAGTACCAACAGTTAACGGAAAAAAAAGAACTTAAATATTAACCACATAAGGCCTGATTGAAATAGACATTACATTTATTTTGTATTGATACGAACAGTCTAGTATTTGCTCGACATTCCTATAATGTTGTAATTTCTACCAGTTCTCACTCGGTCTTGGTACGCCTTGAAGTTGTGGTGCAACCTAAATTTGTTGCCAATATAGTGCGCGTTTGAGAAATCGTACCAGTTTATTATTGTCAACCACCCAACTAATGCGACAGATAATGTCGATAAATTATAAACTATCTGTTGCAACCTGTATGATAGATGAAAAACCTATACTAAAATTATAAAGCGAAAGAGTTTGTTTGTTTGTTTAAACGCACTAATCTCATGAACTACAGGTTCGATTTTTCCGAAAAATTCTTTATTTTGTTGTATAGTCCATTTATAGAGGAAGGCCTTAGGCTATATACCATTACGCTACGACCAATATTTTTTTTTTCAATCCGCGCGGACGGAGTCGCGGACGACAGCTAGTAACTAATATAAAATCATACCACACCCATAATAATTTAAACCGCTGTAAACGACAAGACTTACATATAGTTATCCCAACACATTAACTGATTAAGCTTCTTCAAAAAAACGATGTAAAATGAAAACGCCGGCTGGCAACGCATCTGCGGTTCCTCTGGTATTGCTGATGTCCAAGGGCGTCGTTGAACACCTCGGTGTTCCCGCTGCTCGTTTGCCCCCTTCTGTTATAAAAAAAAACAATTTTAAATATTAGGTACATTATGAAAACAATATTAATCATAAACATTTTCTTCTATTATACAACAATAACAATGAAACTTAATTTATGTTAGGCAACGCCTGTCTCTTATATATTACAGACTTATACTATAGGATACCTAGTGCCTTGTAATTGAACGTTACATCACTAATGTACCTGCCTTGTAGATCATTTATTATGTAACTCAATAAAAACTGTTTCAATGACCGTATAACCCTAACACGATACAGAGACACATTTACTGCCGCACTCAAAGCCTTTAAATGGTCCCTGTTAATCTAGATTTCAAATCTACAATTAAGGCCTTTCTTAGTGATGCGTTTAACCTCTTCTTCCCACCCTTTTCTTCTAGGGAATTGATGGAAAAGCGAACTTGGCAGAGGGACACATAGATGAAACATCTTTCGTATTTCATATATATGAACATATTTCTGTGTCACCTCTGTCGTTTAAAGGTAGGCAACGCATCTGCAAATGCAGACGTCTCTGGGTCACGGTCCCTTCGCTATTTTGACGAATTCAAATTGCTTGTTCATTTGTCACCTTATGCTAAAAATAGCAATTAAAGACACCGTGTGTTGCAGTAAGCTATCTAAGTTAAATGGTATAAATAAAAACACATAAAATTTTATGTTACTTCAAATACTTTTTGACTGGTAAAAATGCATCTTAGCGTAACAAAGCGTGTGAAAGTGGTAGGTAATATTTCTAACATATCATCAATTATATTATATTATATACATCTAGATTAATAGTTAGTATATTAGTATAAGACAGATTGACGAGTAGAGTGTAAATATACCGCTAATGATCAGTAACTTTAAATGACATAAACATTTAAAAGGTCAAAACAAGTGGCCTCAATGAGCACAAGACGATACACCGGTTTGTTAAAGATCACTATAATGAATCCTTTGCAAGGAATAAATATAAACATGGATTTCCTGTCAATAGAATCTATTAAGTGTGGATATCTATCTTTAAAGAAATAACTAGTTGTCGCCCGCGACTCCGTCCGCGCGGAATTAAAGAAACACGCAATAAGTAGCCTATGTGTTCTTCCAGACTATGTTCTACATCTATCCCAAATTTAGCAAGATCCACGCATCGTTCTGGAAATACCTTCAAACAAACATAAATCCATCTAAACTTTTGCATTTATAATATTTGTAATATTTTGAAGTAAGATGACAATGAAACAAAACAAAATAACAACATAATGTTATAATACAAATGCTTAGACAATGTAATCTTAACTCGGGTAAACTATAGTTAACTGTTAATATAGAACAAGATACCAATAAAAAGCGAGAGCAATAATATTCACCAGATGTGTTAAGGAATGACTTTGAACTAAATTTGTCTTAGGATTCACTGTTATGTTTATAGTTAACAAATTAAATTATTGCTATTTAAATTTTTAATATGTATTCCGTTCTAAATGTGAAAGAGATTACTTTAGTATTTCTAGATGTTTCGATAAATATTGATACTATACGATATTATTACTATTATTAGTGTAGAAGTAATTAGCACACAAATGTCTGTTTGTAATTGTTTAAAATTATATAACAAATATTTACATATTTCAAAGTTTTTGGCAACTCTTACCATAAACATACTAACATCTGTATTAGTTAGTTATTATCTAAACATCCTCTTATAAAGTATCGTAACGGAGTGAATAGTTTCGGGAATACCTAAATTCAACAATTTTGTAGTTAGCAGCGGCGTGTGCGGCCGTGCTCGCTCGACGTTATGCCTGAAAGTGCGTTTATTTATTTATTGTAGGCATAAGTCTGATCTTCCATGCTTCTCGGCTTCTTAGTGTCCCTACAGACACCGGGTAGCTAACATCGCGACCACTTACCAACGATCTTAACAAATCAATGCGCTATACACTGCGCGGTGTCAAATACTCCATGGATTTCGGTTGCTACGACAAGGATTCGGGAGAAGTGGAGTGCTACCTTGAAATACGTAAATAATTATAAACTAAAAGTACATTACGTTCTTGATTTACAAACAGAGTATTGTTGTGGGACGACGAAATGTAATTGATATTTTTAGGAATCGGCTTTTTTTTTGGGTCGGGTAAACATCTTCTGACAGTAAGTTAGCGCAGTCTGCGATTGTTAGCCGAGTAATACGCTGTTATGAGCGTTTATAATTTCGATTAGCTGGTGTATTAATTAAACAAATAGATTAGATATATTTAATATGCAAACAGAGTTGAGATCTCATACCACTAGGCGCGATAATGTACCCAGTCGTAAGTAAATCGTCGTCGCGAAAATTTCTGTTCAATGATACAATAATTTTCATTAATCTAATACCTGTGCATTGAAACGTTTTAGATTGTGATACGGGTACGTCTTGCGCTATCACGATACAAATGCGTAAGTACTATGATAGTAAGGGAACATTTAACGTCTTGTCTTAACCTAGTTTCGTGGAATTTAGAAGAAATTATCAATATAATTGTATGCCATAATTTTGGATACGTTCTTTTATTGAAGAGCAAAAATATAGTTAAAGAAGTATGTTTTTTTATTACTTTAGTTTCGTTACGTATCTTATAAATATTTTAATTGTTGACAGCGAATCCTGAGGCAGTGGGATGTGTTGAGAGATTCGCGACATTCCTCTCCTTTCTTCTGGTCATAATTACATTCCCCTTTTCACTTTTTGAATGCTTTAAGGTGAAATTACCACAAATTATATTTGGTGTATGTGCGTAACATACTAACATTGTTTTAACATTAAAAAGACAAACAATAGATAGAAAAGCATGTTCTACTTCAGTAATCTTACTAATATTATAAATGCGCATGCTTAGATAAATGGATAGATGTTTGTTAGAACTTTTTTTAATTCTGCGCGGACGGAGTCCCGGGCGCAACTAGTATGTTTTATATTTCTCTGATTTATCATATTTATGACATAGTATTATACTGTCGTGTTGCCACACATGAAAAATACACATCAGTTCTGTTGTAACAAACGTACAAACATTCACAACGTAATAGTAAAAATAACTTTATTTCATTCATCAGGTAAATGTAGTGTTTGAAAAATACAAGATTTCAAACATTGAAAATATCTTAAAAATTTTAAAAGTAAATAAACCATTAATTGTTTAAAATACTTGCTTAGATTGGTTCAACGTAAACAGATTGCGGAGTCCATTGCTGCAAGTAAAATTACCTCAGTGTTCTGCAAGTGAAGCCAATTAAACTATTTTGGTATTTTATTTGTGTACAAAACAGGCGTGCAAAACATTTTATAGCAAATTTATTTGCGGGCGCAGCGATCTGATCTAATTGATTTCTAAAATAAACATTTTAATATTATTATTTCATAAAAATTTATTCAATAAATAATAGCTTTTTAGTAGTTTATAACTTCATATATACGTTTATTTATTTGTATGTGTGCTTGTTTGTTTCTTTCTCTACACAAGGCATCCCGGAACTGTTGAATGTTTAAAAAGCTTTTATTTCTACATAAAGCTAATAATTGTTTAAGCTTATTAGACACCCAATAGTAACGAAGCCTAATTTATAGTAAAGTTATATCCCAACTTTAATGTCTTTGTGATAATTTTCCAGGTTGTCCAAGAGTTTGAAAGAGCAGTAATATTCCGATTAGGTCGAGTACGGAAAGGCGGAGCGAGAGGTCCTGGTCTATTCTTCGTGCTACCTTGCGTCGACACTTACAGGAAAGTCGATTTGAGAACAGTCTCTTTTGATGTTCCACCACAGGAGGTAATAAAAATTGCATTATTTATTTCGGATATCCGAAAGAATTATGATAATTTTTGATGAGATCGATATAGGAATATCTTTCTTATACAACAACAAAACTAGATTACAAGTTTTTTCATAAAGGGGCATATTAACATATTCACGGATGTAACCCTGAGGGATGGGAATAGTAATGGATTTAGTACGCTGCTGCCACACATCTCCCGTCTCTACCACATTCATACATCGACGTATGCATACTCATATCTGAAATTAACCCAACAAATGAGAACAGAAAAAGAAATATGCTTGATGAAGTCATGGTGATGCGTAAGAAGAAACAAGATACGCGAACGGTTGTACAGCGGCATTGGTATTGAAAACCGTTAACCCAGATGTTCCTCACACCGCGTGCGATGGGCCGCGATTAATTGATGCGGCTGTAAAGCATCAATCAAAGTTTTACAACGCACAAACAATCGCTTATTGTTTACCAATCGTCTGGATCCGAACTAACATTACATTGCATCTATTAATACTTTATGCCGTGATACAGTTTGAAGAAATTAAATTTTAATACGATGTAAATAGATTTATGAAAGCTGAAGTAAAATAGAAGTGGCAAGCATAATTAAGAGTAACTAACAAGTGAACTAATAAAGCTAGTTTACTGTTCGTAACAATTGCTGCAAAGAATCCCTAAAATCATTAGGTATATTAAAAAGCAACACATGTTTCGCGAGCTTGTTAGTATTTGTGGTAATTCTCATCGCTACTATTAATAACTTCTCGACGTGGTCTGATTGAAATTATTCTGAATCTTTACTTGATACACGTCATTATACGTCAAACTGTGCATGCACACGGACTGACTGAAGTGGAGTTAGGTCGTCGGCTCCACTTGCCAACCAAAAATATGCACCAGAACACATAAAATCATTGTTCGATTTACAATGCATTGTTCAATTTTGTCAGAAACATATAGCAAGCTAACTCCAATTAAATTATTTAACTTCTTTCTATGCCTTTTTCTCTTCTACTCAGCTCGTTTCGTTATTTAATTTATCTTTTAAGATTTTATTGAAAATCTGAGATTGAAATATTGTATTTACATATTTCTTTCAATCGAAATGTCTATAAATAAATAGTTAATATCATAATTCTGTGTTTATTTAAACAAGTCAGATGTTCAGTATTCGTGAACGGATATTGCACGGTGCCGACCTAATTTGTCAGCCGGATTGATGGCTACCGACATTAAATCCGACAGCAATTCGGAATTTAATTGCGTTACAGAAAAAAAAACATCTGTCCAGCAATTTTTTATGCCAAAATCTTGAATTTTATAGTACGGTCAAAATATATAGTTTTGTTAATGTATTTAAGTTTTTTTTTTTATTTGATACTCTATTTTGTTAAACACAATGTCAGGACAGTAATTATGGGTATATGCAAACATACAAGGTACTGTATTGTTTTTCTTTATTTAAAGGTTCTTACGAGGGACTCCGTAACAGTTGCTGTTGACGCTGTAGTGTATTACAGAATAAAAGAACCATTAAATGCAGTTGTTCGAGTAGCAGATTACAGGTGACATATTTTTTACATGAACGTTCACACTACAATTGATACAATGCAGATTGCAGATACAGATCAGGTCCAAGAATCTTTTTCATCGGAAAATTTATGAAAGGGCTAAGAAATTGTTTAATAATTGTTGTATAAAATCACATCGTAGTATGACGCATATTGTTAAGCCTAGCAAGTTGTTTGAAAAATGTAATGACATGTATTTCATTAACTTTGCAGTGCGTCTACACGTTTGTTAGCTGCAACAACACTTCGAAACGTCCTAGGCATGCGTGACCTGGCGCAGCTGCTGTCGGACCGTGAGGCCATCAGCCACATGATGCAGGCGAATCTTGACGAAGCCACCGATCCCTGGGGCGTTGAAGTTGAACGAGTTGAAATGTTAGTACTTGGATTCGTCCGTAGTAAATACTCATCGCATTCGCTCTCACATGTGACATACAACAACACCGAAAGTTCAGTTAATCAAACATGCTAGCTCACTCGGGATTGGTTGACTTTACACGCATCTTTGAATAACGTTGCTATGTTTTCCTGAACCTTAAGCAATATCAGACCGCGACAAAAATACCGTACCTTTATTTTTTTAATGAGAAAAAGGCGAGTGTAACAATAACTGTATTTTTAGCAAAGATGTAAGATTACCAGTGCAACTGCAGCGAGCAATGGCGGCCGAAGCAGAAGCAGATAGAGAAGCAAGAGCAAAGATTATAGCCGCTGAAGGTGAAATAAAAGCATCAAAGGCGCTAAAAGAAGCTTCACTAGTCATGATTGACAATCCTATGGCGTTGCAAGTAAGTCAACTGACGCAATATCTTATTTGAAATATGTGAAGTTCGTGACTCAATTAAACACAAACAGAAATTAGGCAAGAGGTGTTATTTAAAAATTAACTCATAATCCATAAATTACGTCTACAGCGGTAAGCTATGCGAACAAAAATTTGGCGATGTTCTACGCATGTGCGTATCTAATGCATTTGTATTTTCTTTATTTTTTCAGCTACGATATCTGCAATCACTGAACACGATATCAGCAGAGAAGAATTCCACGATCATATTCCCATTCCCCATGGATTTCTTGAGGACATTCTTAGGTGGAGCGGGACCAAGCATGTCGCCGTCATTACCAATTTAAGTCAAACGAAAATAAATTTCACTTATGTAGATATTTTGTAAATGTGTTCATAATATAAGTTAAATAATGTTGTGAAATGAAATTACACAACGATTTATTATTTAAATGTTATTAACTTTCGGCTTTTTTATAATAGAATACGATAACTTTTTACTTTCATTTGATAGGAAACTAACGTTAACACTTAATGCTGATAGTCATTTCAAAGAAAAGAGATTTTAAACTTGGTTTAAGCTTATTTATTTCAAAAACTTAAATATATTTCATAAATAATCAACAATACAAAACTAAAACACTTACAAACGAAATACTTATAAAATAATTAAGACTAGTACTCTCTGGAATCATCATCATCCTGATTTCTGCGACCGTAGTGAACTGGTTGTTCTACCTGCTGTTGCTGAGCTTGTACGGCAGGTTGCTTGTGTACTGTTGCCTGCAGGAACAACAGAATTATAAGTAAAACATAAATGTTTAGGAAACTAATCGATAAAAAGGGACAACTCTAAGTTCTTATTTTAAAATTGTTACTCTTCCACTTTCCAGAAGTACGTTATTGTTATAGCAGTTTGAATTACCAAGGTGGACTCTGTTCCATAATATTGTAAGCATTATTATAGTCAAATAATTATTTAAAAATGTAATCTTAACAATAGCATTAGGTGATGAATGAAACGTTGATAACGTGGCTATCAACATCAACATGAATTATTTCAGCGTTTTAAGTGTTTCGTTGATCTCCAAAGCAATACCAATTGTTGTTATTATTGCTAATCTAAGTTTATTACTCAGACAATTATTACTAATTCCTCAAAAATTTACTCATAATTATAAAATTACAAAATATTACTGGCCTACATTTCACGGCAACTGAAATCAGTTTTTTTATACTGAAAACACGGTAATCAATATTACCGTTTATTGTGTTTAGACATCTCATCTCATCAACGATTTGTTAAGACACAGCAGATAAGTCACCGCCTTGATTGACAAAGAATTTTAACAATCTAGCTGGTATATTTTGAAACATTTCTTACCTGGAATCCGTTTTTCGGATCAGCGGTGTAGCGGACAATACGAAGAGAACCATCAGGTTCGACTAAAGAATACTCTCCATTAACAACATCTCCCTCACGTTGCTCTTTATGGTTCTGTTGATTGCCTGTATGAGGATCGTCTACTCCGTACGCGTAGTGATAATCAGGTTTTGCCTGTAATACAATACATATAGATGTAACACGATGTAGTACATAAGTATTACCTGAATAAACAACATTAAAATTATAAGATTTTGATTAAGTAAATACAATACATAAGTAGCTTACTTTAATAATTCAATGTAGCAAGGAGTAATATAATATAATATAATATAATAAAAATAATACATTTAAATAAGAATTTACAGCATAATATTGTAATCAAACATTTTAAGTAAGAAGTTACCAATAGAAGTATACAAAAAATATGTCTTACCACATAGTCGACGGTTTTCAAGCGGGCGTACTTTGCAGTTTCAGGATCAATTTGACCAGCGTTATGATCGTAGCCGTAGCTCGCGTGTTCTTGGGCTGCAATATTTTTGGCAGCTGGCACTTCGACTTCTACTATTTGCCCACTAACGGGACCACTAAATCTGTTATACGAATAACCACCAGGAGCCTGATTCGATGACACACTTGAAGCAAAAGCCACCATGACAAACACCTATAATGAGAATACAGACTATTAGATACACTTTGTTATTTTACTTAAATTATATTCTATTTCAAATGATTCTTTGTTAAATAGATCAACTAAAAGTATGTCACTATGGAGGTTAAAAATTGTGTACACTGATCGAAAAAAACGTTATCTTACAAACGGCGGATGCTAAAAAGTGTGACGACCTTCACGGTCAACTGCTACAGAAGAAAGTTACTCAATAGCAATGGCAATGAAAATTCTATGTCAATAATTATTTCACAATTGTATCAATATTTTCAAAATCATTCATGAAACTTAAATAAATAATAAATCTTAACGTTGAATCTGGTAATATTTGAATATCAATATTATTAATGAAATTGGAATGTCAGTACGTAATGTCAAGAAAAAACATATTTCGTACACGTGATGTATTTGCGTTGCTGATAACGAAAATCAAATTTTTAACATTTTTGTTTGTCTGTCGGTATAATCGGATAATCTCCGGAACAGCTGGACCGATTGAGAGGAAGATAGCTGATGAACGCGGGCACATAGACTTTTTTACTTCTGCTCTGATTAAGTCTAGGGCAACCGCTAGTTAATTATAAAATCAATAATTATTATCTAAATATGTAGGATTTTTTTAGGAATTATTTTCGCGTATAAACAATCCTTTGAAAAAATTTAACTTTTCGTGCAAAAATCTTTAAAAAGTTTTACACTGGTACCCTAATAATGTTTTGCCAAAGTACCTTAAAGTAAGCAGCCATCGCGTTGAATTTTTTTGGATATTGTGTTGTCACGCTCTTCCCTCGAGGACTGTTGTCGAAGCCGAGGGTATTGTGGTTTTATAGCGACAGTTATTCAAGAAAGTATGGGTGCAATTGCAAACTTATTCAATTCGGTTGCGTACAAACAATGAATCAATAATTTTCAATATTTGGCACTACTTCAGTGAACACGATAAATTTAACTAGTACAGATAGGCATATTATTCTCTCACTAATAATTTAATGACTCTTGTTAACTAATCTACGAAAAAAAACAATATAGGAACATGTAATGTAAGATAATAGAGGAAATAATGGCAAGAGAAAAAAATCTAGTTATGAATAAGAAGGGATAATATATTTTATTTTAGTCGTAAGAATTTACTCATTAGGAGATCAATTTCAATTCTCTTATGTGTCACTAAAATCGGGGAGCTTGTAATGTGGATGTGGCATGCTCCAAATGGAAATCCTGAATCTCTGTTTAACCTTCTAGGTTTTCGGCATAGGTAGGTTGTTGACTGAAACTTTGTGAATTTGCAATCTTTTTAAAACAATCTTTTATGTCATGCAAGCTACATAAAATTATATTATAAATTTTATCACAACTTTTTGCATACACATCTGCGGTGCCTATTACTCGTACCTTCTATGATTTAATGTAAAGGAACCTGATTTATCTTCAATATAGTTTAGGGCTAACCTTCAATCTCCCTTGAAAGTTTTGTTTTAAATCAGTTTATTACAAGTATTTAAATATTTTGAAAATCCAAACTGTTCTGATAAAATGTACAAATATCAAATAATCTGAATATTGTGAAAGGATAAAGGAGAAATTTTAAATTTTGTACTAATAACATGCATAATCATTGAGTGAATAAAACGAATTTTACGGAATTTACCGCGCTTAATTGTAACTTCTATTTCTAATATTTTATATTTATATCTTATCTTACTGACATTATAAATGCAAATGGATACTTGTTAAGATATCGGCTAAACGAAACTCGCTCTTAGGTTTAAATGTAAAACATATTATGACAGACGTAGTCTGGAAAAACACAGGCCAAATATTTTTTTTTCAATCCCACGCTGACAGATTCGCGAGCGACATTTAGTTAGTTATTACGAAGGAGCGACTGATACCTACAATGATTTTTTTTTACTGTAAGGTAGCAAACTAGCAAGCTGCTCTTTGATTCGCCAAAACAGCGAAGAGAAGCAAGAAGATTAATATTGTATCAGAATTGTCATAAACAAACTTTACTTTTTAAACTGGTCACACTTCCTACACAGTTCAAAAGCTTTTATCTGTCAAAACTTTTTATAATTCAAAATAAATTGTTTGATTCAAAAACAATAAACAGTGGGGTCATGTTCCTGTACAGTACCAGTTTTTTTGGAACTACTACAACTCTAACATGAGCCCAAAAAGGAAAAAGACAAAAGTGAGCAGCAATGAAGAAGGAGAAATGAAACTTACAAACGAAAAGAACGTAGATGATCAGAATAAGCCACATAATTCAGAAAACTGTTTGTCAGAAGAAGAGCTAAGAGCATTGAAAAGAAAAAACTTTGTTAAAGCTTGTGAACAAGTGTCATATAAGGAGTATTATAATTATGCTAAAAGATTTAAATTAGTGTACCTACCTCAATGTATAAATGGAAGTAATTGCAATCACAAAAATGTTAAAAATTCAGTAAGTTTGACGATAACTTAAGAAATACATCTATTTAAAGCAAGCTATATTTTTATTATGTATATATGATTTTGCTATATTCTTTTAATATAAAAAAGGATGTTGCTTTATATAAATATAAAAATTTTCAGCCAAACATAAATCAGATACCATCATATGCAGAGGAATCATTTCATATAGAAATCAAATCAGGTACATGGTGTGAAGCATTGGAAGTATGCTTTATATGCCTGACACCTGATCAATATTTATCTGCAAATATTCTGAAGAATATTGTGGAAATAATGCTGGTAAATCTTACAAAGATTATTCTTATCAACTTTCCAATAAAATTCCGTCTAACATTATTCTGTCCAAACTTGTTAATTTCAGAATGCTCATGATGATCCAGATGAAGATTTCACAGTGTCATATTTATTAGAAAAATGTCAACAAGTTCTTTCACAACAATTTAGCACCCATCCACCATGCTTAATGAAGACCATTAGAAAATGTTATATTGATTTCCTAACATCATCAATGGATCGAAAAGATAATACATTTACAAATAGAGATAAATTTGAATACAACAAAGGAGTTGTCAAATATTGCATGAATAGATTGGAATATGAACTAAGTTTAGAGAGTAATGATGAACCTTTAGTTAATGAATATGAAATTACTCCGGAAGAGATGAAAGATAGTGTTAAAGGCTTACATTGGCAAAAACAAAAACTCGAATTATATGAAACTTTAAAAAGAGAAGATAGGATTAATAGAATCATGGCTGTACTGGAAAGTGTTATTGAACTGTTACAATTTGATTTAGTGATATGGTTATCTCGGTGAGAATTTTAACTTAAAATGTTCAATACAGAAATCTTTGAATTTAAATTAGTCTTTAATGTAGACAAGTAAATTGTTGGATTTAACTTTTTTCATTAAAAATTTATGAATATTTACTTGTCGATTCCAGGTACAATAATAATACAGGGTGTCACATAATGAGATCGCACAGGCCATTAATGGCTTTTGTTTTATGGTCTGACAATATTCTCTTCACTGGGGCTGTGAATAACAATTGTCGGCAAATTCTTAGAATATTTTCTTACATGGTACACCTTTCATATCCTGAGGAACATATAAGAATCATGACTGTAAGTACTTCTAAAATCATAATACAACATTTTTGTATTAAAATTTTAAAATCCTTTTTTGTTGTAGATGTGGCTTAACTCTATCATACAAACTTTTTACATTTGTGAAAATAATTCAAATAGTGACTATCCTAATACTGGTAAATATTGCAATGCATTTGCCAAAGAGTTTTATAAGATTATCTCAGGTAAGATCTAAAAGTTTTGAAGATGTTTTAATTATGTATAGCTGATATGAGGCTAAAATTACCCCATGTGATTTTGAGAGGCAATATAACACATTCATGGCTATTGCTATGCTATTTTACAAGGAGTGAGGAATAATATGTTGTATTATTAATATTTGGTAATGTGTGGTGTGCATAAAGAAAACACTTTACTCAAGTAATCTATATACCCTGAACATACAATTAATTTATTCACATCTATATATTTACATAAATTTCAGGCCTACCTCGTGAGTCAGTACTCAAAATACTGCAAAGGGTACAACCAACTTACATGCAAAATATTCTTGGAACATTGCATTTACAGTCAACAATACCTACAACAAAAGACAACATAATAGAAATTGTAATTGAATTTTTAGAAAATTCACAATGGACAAAATATCCAACAAGCAACATTGACTTGGAAATGTTTTTAGATAATAGCATAAAAATAAGAAAAGTTAAAAGCATGTCAAATTATTTATCAAAAATATTACATAAGATACATAAAGAAAATCTTCCAGTTTCAAAAAGTTTTAATCAATACCCTAAATTTGATCCTAATTTTTTAAAAGATGCTTCTCTAATAGATCAAAGTTATGTAGTGTTTGCTTTATATATTACACTAAATGCTTGTCTAGATGCATATAGTGTTCAACATGTCCAAAATGTGTTGGATTCACTTAATGAAAATCTGACTCAAGGTAGCCATATTGACAAAAGTCAACCATCATCTGAATTTTGTACATACAATGTAACAGTTCCCTTTATAAAACATTATCGTTCTATATATACATTATTGAAAGAGCTTATAATAAATTTTAACAAAGTAAAAAATAATGGTACACTTCCCAGCAGTTTTAAAGTGTTTAAAAAAATTGATTTTCTAGCTCCGTTAGTGAATTTTTCATAAGATCTGTAAACTTTTCTATTTTTTTTTCTATCTCTTTAATTTAGTTTTATATTATAAATGAAAATAAACATTTTAAAATATGATGCTTATATTTTATTATTTTAAAAAATAACATACAAAGATGACCAATAAAAACTGTATAAAGAAATATGTCAGTCTAGTCATAAATGTCATGCTTATAACTAAGTATCTATCCTCTCAATAAGTTTATATTGCGACCTAATTTTTCTTGTCTCCTTATCGTACAACACACTACAACAGGTTTCATCCTCCAAACAATAGACCATGTGTAATTCAATCATTATATACCATAATCATCTTAATCATATCATTCATGCAATCCATCTGCTAATTAATTTCTGCATAAAAATAAAATACTTTTATCAATGACACTATCTTTATTAAATAATAATTACTCTAACACATTAATTTAAATGACACTAGTACAATGGCATATAATGCCCTCTCGCTTTTTTGGTTCTCTTTGCTTTTTCAATATCAACATTTGGATATTCAGCTTTTAACTTTTCCATATCCATGTTCGGGAAACGTTTCAATAGCTGTTGCACATGATTGAAGTCTCTGTTTCGGGCTTTTCTTGCTTCATTGTACTGTTTTTCTTTATATAGTCTATAAAATTTCTTTACAGCACGACTGTTTATATATCCATGTTCTAGATAAGGTCTTACCCACCTGCTATTCATAAATTGGGGTATGTAGTATTCTTGTTTATTGTATTTTTCAGGTAGACCAAATATACTAATCACATCTTCCACGGGGCGTTCGCCAGTTTCACCTGTTTCTAGCTTATAGTATGCAATGTTGCGTTCTCTGACAACTGTCTCAATATTGTTCATTGACTCTTGAACCTTATCAATTCTTTCAGGGTTAGGAAACAGCCGTGTATGCTCGTTACATTCATGCTCCATGGTGTAAAGCATATTTCGTTCTTTAAGTAGTACATACCACAGCTTATGTAAATCAGCATTCGACTTTATTCTTAATTCGTCCAATTTCCAAGCTCTACCTACTCTTATATTTGTCTCACTCCAATTTTTTTTAGTATCAAAAAATTCCATTAAATCATTGTTGGATCGGGTGGTGTGAATACTTCTAACCGGAAGAGACAAAGCAGCAAATGTTACGTATCTAGATTGGTAATATAAAGCAGAGGCATGTTTACAAACGCTTTTAATTATAGAAAAGTTCATATTTAATCAATTTACTTCTATTCAAACCCACAACAACACAACCTAACCTATAATTAAATGTCAAAGTTAAACTCAAAGTGTCAAAGTCAAACTCCTTTTTGCAAAATGTTATGTTTCAGAATAGAAACAAGATTTTTTAGGTAGATAAAACTAAAAGTTTCATTTTCACAATTAATTCCCTTTCGTCTATTGAATTCCTTATTTACTTATTGAAATTCCAAATGTTTAATATTAAAAGTATAAACAGTGAGATTATACTAAAAACACCAAAATAATTTTAATTATTATCTGCGGAGCAGTCATAATCAGCGGATGACGAACAACAGTGTTGAGTTTGCCTGTCGAGTTTTGTTTGGGAATGTTTTTGACGCTTAAAAGTGAGTAGTTAATGATAAAAGTATTGTACTATAGTTTAAAATCAAAAGTACTTTAGTGAAAGTGTTTGTTAAAGAAGTGTGTTTTGAGTGTTAGACTGCAGTGTAACCAAATCTGAGGAGTCATTAAAGGTAACAGTGCTATTTGTTGCTACTATTTTTGTTTTGAAAGAAACTATGTTCGTCTTACTATACTTGATGATAACTTTTACTTCCATCATTTATAATTAGGGGTTTCTTAAAACTCTAAAATAGTTAAGTAATTTTATAAGTTCACCTAATTTAAGTAACTCTTATTGTGGTACAAACATAACCCTAAAGTTTATTCTTCAGTTCCTTACACATTTCTAATGTATTTTCCTACATTCAAATGGTGTGTAGTTTTGGTATAGTTTAAAATAAACTTTGTTTGGACACTATTTAAAGATTTTAATTTTTAAAGTTTAGTGAGTTGTGGATTCTGTATAGTAAAAGTGTACCGTGTGAAGGAAATGAAATAGATGAGGATTTAAATTCTGCAGTGTGTTTACTTGTATTTCACACTTTTATACTGCTTAAGTATTTTGTAGAATAAAGAGATATTCAATGAGTCTTGACCTGGAAACTATTACAAAGGAAATTTGAATGCATTGGAAGAACAAACAACATAAGGTCCTACAAATCGTTCCTATACAATATAATTGAACTTCTTAAAGCTTAAAATTATGTGAGTGAAAGTATTAAAATTGTGGGGTATGCTACAATGTTGTATTGAGGAATGGACGTTTTTTCTATAAATCTGAATATAAATATTTAGTAACCTCTAAGGTTAAGGACATTGTTTTGTTATTGTATACTACAGAATGATCAGACAGTTGACGGAATGACAAAGAAAGTATCTGTCTGTTAACAACAAACAATTAATGTATTGTCCACAACTTGTGGAGAAATATTTTGTTGACAATTTTTTGTTTTGTCTTAGTTCAAACTTTGTTTAATTAGTTACTCTTGTACAATACCTTTTATTTATATATATCAATAAAATTAGAGTGTCTGTTTGTAATATTGAGAAAAAATTACTTTTTATACACATGATGTATCTGCGTTACTGAAGACGAAAAAACAATTTATAAAATGTTTGTTTGTATGGGCAATAGGCGCGTGTGTATCAGCTACCTTCCCGTCAAAATCGGTTCAGCTGTTCTGGAAATTGCCCTGAACAATCGCTGTCATGCGGACAGACGTACGAACAGACAGACAAATAAAAATTTTAAAAATTAGTGTTTCGTTGTTTAGTTGATAACTACGCAAAAACAGTATGTGCACGAAGTATTTTTTTTCCAAATTAAATACAGATGCTCCATTTTTATTAACATGTACGTACAGATAAGTTTAGTGTTTGCTAATGCTAGATTACAAGATAAATTGTAACAAAAAGCGACGCCTATGTTTCGTAGGTGAGCGGTAAATCACGTGATTCACGCATTCGTCATTCGAAATCATGTTGTATGAGGACACATCTCAACGTAACCGTGAAATTCCACTGCCGTTGTACTTAAAACATATTGTCTCTGTTTCTTCAAAGAGAATGAGAGGGATAGATAATTTTATACAAGTGTCGAAAATTTAAATCCACAACTTAACAGGAAACTAGTGCTGATTTGGAGCCGACAATGGGCTATTAAAAATTTTATAAAGCGTACTGACTTTGATTCTTAACTACAATGTCAAATCGAATATCGAACAGTTAAAATCGGATAATAAAATGATATTTTTATGATCAACGTCTCCACGGAAATATAATGCCTAGTCATTTATGGCGATAGTTGTTTTTTTTCTTTTGTAAAGGAATAACACTATTTGAATGTTTTGGAGAAGGCTGTTGATCAGACGGTTCCCGTGATGTTAATTGACAGTCTTTGTTGCTGTATTTTACAACATCATTAAAGACGTGAGCGCTTACATAAATTTAATATCAACTACGACTGGCGGTGAATATTAACTCTCATGTTATAATCACATCCTAGGGGTCTATGTATTGACACGTTGATTAAATCAGCCGAGCTTTGTTGAAGCAAGTACGTGCTTTGTATTATTGTATTGCACGCTCGTTGCACAGTCCCCCTTGTAACTCGATGAATGTTTTGAAGTTGTTGTCTTTAGTATTAAAGTAACGCTCACATTGCGCAATTTTAATGACCCCTGTACAGTGTCATATTTTACAGCTCGTTTTAAAACTAACTTCCACACAATAGAATAGTTTATCTTAGCGGTCCCTTAGTATATATTTCTCATACTGAATCAACATTAAAGCACGCTCTTAGTACGGGATAGTAGGAAACAACAACTTCTTACTAATATTATAAATGCGAATGTTTAGATGGATGGATGTTTGTTTGAAATTGGCATACATATAGAACATAGTCTGTAAGAACAAGCTACTAATTATGTTTTTTTTTAATTCCGCGCGAACAGAGTTACCGGCGACAGCTAGTATACAAATAAACACATTAATCTTTTCGCTTTATATAAAACCCATTACCCTGATTTTTATGATAATTTGATTAATTAGGTAATTATTTTGCTTCTAATTATCGAGCTTTAAACATGCTATTGAATTTTATTACAAATTTTGCTCTGCCGTTGAAATTTACACTTGATGAGGTTCAGTCGTCAAAGCAATCAGTTGACAGTAAATTAATTAGTTACCTGACAATGTTGAGGCGACGGCTTTCACTTTTTGTTAATTATTTATCAGATAACTCTGGAGCCTTCGCTTCGGTGTATTACGTGTCGAACATTTACTCCCATTTATATATTAATACATGTTCGTAGAGATCTTCCAAGAATTATCAAAATTTAATTATTATATGACATTTACAGATTTACAAGAACGAAAGTAAAGACTACGAATAGTACTTTATATATAAACGTAGAAGAACATTTAAATAGAGAGTACCTATTGAGAATGGAATAACATTGGCACCGTCCTTACATTGAAAAGTCCTTGAAGTTAGCAAAACATTACTTTGAATAAATTCATATAATTACTGCAATAAGCTGGTATAATAGAAGATTTTCATGAAAAATATTCCAAGAATATTTGAAATGCAAATTCCACAGACGTCCAATAAGAAAGACTTAAACAGAAAACCATTATCTTAAGCGTATTCTGTGAATCTTGAGTGACGTTTTTCAAAGGGTCGAAGATCAAAGCTATCGAAGCGAATAAATAAGATGTACCTATTCCTTCCGTCATTGTTAAGGGCTACTTTCTATTCGATTGATATAAGAAATTCAATTGCGTCGAATTATTTTTTTTAATTTCATATTGCAAAGTTCTTTTCTCATAATAAGACAATTGGATATTTGTTAATTTTTCATATCATGTTTTTCTTCACTCTTTACTACTTTACGGGTTTGCATTAATGCAAAATTTCGTAATTCATTGGACGAAATAGGTTATATTATTTATGTTGAAAAGATAAGGGCATGAGTCTTATACCGAGTGGAACCCAATTTTTACCCCGGAACAGCAACAAACATTATTATCGCAGTTCCGGCTTGCGCCACCGCCTGTAGCAGCTTTCCGCCTCGGCGACACCGTAACGTTTCCCTGGCAATATTTCAGGGCGGAAAGAGGGTCAATTGTCTATCCCGTGAGCCTGTGATTAAGCCATCAGTGCCAAATTATCCGCGTAATGTCTCTCGCTCCAGTAACACGAGCAATTTCGTGTCGCTTTCTGGTCGCCCACGTTAAGTGTCACAATTTGCATGTTTCACGGCGCCAGGTGTTGTTGCTTATGTAAGTTGTACGTTGACTGTAATCCAGATAAGTTAGGATTTTTAATAAAAACGTGTCTCGCTAAACATTATTGTTTTTTTTTTGCAAGGTTATATATATTGATGTAGGCACCAGATTCAAATAAATTTCTGATTAAAACAAGTATCAAAGCAATGTTTGTTAATTCACTCGTCCTTTAGTACACGTGGCCAAGATGAACGTTTTAATTGTTGTGCGCGAGGTTCATTCCGGGAGCTGAGCTGGTTGGGGAGGTCGCATGTTATCTGAGCCGGCTGTCGGGCGCACACGGCCTACAATGGACTCGTTTGTTTCCGAGCCGTGTAATATTGTTCGTAATTTAAAATATCGGGCGTGTCGGCACGAGTGGAGAGCGGCTTGTTTCGCAGCTAAATTGTGAATCCGAGGTGTATTGTTGCGTTGATTAGATCAGGAGCGCTTTGTTCTGAGCTGAATGGTTGGATCCGCTCGGCTATCGTCTGTCGTTTGCACGCGACCGCTACCGAGCTTGCGGTTACACTTCTCACTTTGTTTGTTAAAAAACATATGTATTGTGCTTGAATTCGTGTAATAGTTTTATTGGATGATACTGTTCTAAATTTATTATTACAAATTGCTGAAATGTATAAAACAGTAGTATCCTGTGCCGACCCACTGCGGGAAAAAGAGAAGGATGATGAACGTAAACATCTTTACGTTACTATGAAAAAACGGCATAAAAATCGTGCAAAAAGGTGTAATAAATGAGATGTGACTTATAACATCGGATCTGATGCCCTAAATTATACTTTCAGATTATACCATCGACCTGCGGACTAGTGATATTAATTTCGTGAACATTGGCTGTATTTATTGTCTGCGAAATAAACGTGAAATGGGCCATTTATTGTAAAAGGAGTACGTAACCATTGTTATCATTTTTGCTGTAGCGTATTTCTCGTGGGTTATGAGAATTTAACAAAAAAACTCGAGAAAATAAGGGGCACCGTTGAAAGAAGGCGGACAATACGCTAATGGCTTATGTTTGTGATGACTGTCCCTCCCCGCCAATAGGCTCTATTATCATGGCCCGACTCCAGTGCGCTGAATTGACTAAATGTTTTGTGCTATCTGAAAAGATTCGAGATGACGGGGAAATGGTTGAGAAAATTGATCACTTTCACTGGAATAACTCGGATTTATTATTTCCGAGGATCGTTTTTTGCAGAGGTCAGTAGTTACATTGTAACCACGCGTATTTTCTGCATCTTATGTACCGGTAATATATTTTAGGTACTCTAACATTAATGTTTTTAATAAGCGGAATATGAGATATTTATTATATATTTATTAAAAAGTTATTCAGCACAATAATTGACTACGAAGTTCACTAATGGCTGATTTGTGTTTCTTATTTTGAAGACTTTAACATAATGTAGAAAACTTTCTCAATTAAATTCTATTAAAAAACACTATTGTCCGTATCATCCGGTTTTTAGGTTAAAGTTTCCAGATTTGGTGAGAGACCATTCAAATGGAATGGTTCCCATGACTTTTACGATGTAAAAACTATATTGCGTCATAGCCAGTTCGAAGAAGCTACCATGTAACTTTTTTATTTTTTAATTATACCGAATTGTAAAATTACAAGATGCGACGCCGCGGTATCAGGCCTGGCATATTTATATGGTGCCTTATAAAATAAACGGTGCCGCTAGTCGTGAAGAATTTTATACAGAGACCTCTAAAGGCATCTCGAGTATGCAGTTACGTACAGGTACGTAAGCTTCGAATAAATTATCTTGCCACATTCCACTGTTACATTGCAATGTAGTAAGTTTGGAAATCGAATATTTGCCTTTTTGGTTGTAATCGATGAACATTTATTGTGTATCTAGCCGTATTTACTTATACGCTTATACGTAATGTACCCTTTCTATCTACAATTAAGCTTTATTAGTTTGTAAATTCATTGTATAGTATTCTATTCTACTAGGCCAAAGAAATTACAAAATTCCCACCTTCTGGTTTCATTTTGACAGTCGCCAATAAAAGGATGTCTCCATCCTTTTATTGTGGGTGTCCCGTGCGGATTTAGACGTAGAGTTTTTGTTTCGACCTCTATAATACGTTTGTGAAAGGGTTAGAATAATTTACCTTAGTCCTATTAATTCTGTATCGACGTTGAATGTAGGGTCTAGAGATTTCCCTACATTACGTATTAAGTCTGCTTTTCCATTAAATATCTGACGGTAAACAAATACAAAGGACGAACAAAAAAACAAAGATAATCTGAGGCAAATGCGCCCTTACAATATTGTGGTACAATAGTACTTAATTTTGAAATATATACGACAATATGTCGTAGAGTAGTAATAAAATGCTATACATTCCAATTAAATTACACGCATGATGAATTTCAAATATAAATTTATAAAAGTATGTGCCTCTTACAAATTCTTTTTAGATAATAAATTTCGGAGATGTGAATACTTTATAAAGGCTAAAGAAAAAATCTATGTTAGGTAATTGTTACATTATGCTCATCAGATAAAATATGTCTTTAAATAAACTTGAAATATAATACCACAAAGCATAAAGATAAACATCATTAGCAAGACTGGGACTGACCGTTGGTGTCTGAGGCCAAAAACTCTGTGTAAAACATATCTTCATCCCTGTCATTACCTTTGATAAAACAGAGATAACAATAAACGGGGATATTAGTCTCAGGAACCCTTCATCAATATTTTATGACTACTAGGTTATGTGTCGATATACTAGGTACATATCATACAGTATGATAGGCGTTTCCAATATTTAACTCATGATAGATGACAGTGACAAACGAGCACCTAGTATATACATATAGCATAATATGCAAATTTGGGTCATGAGGTGTTGACAGCTTTCAGGTTCACTTTTCATCTAAGAGAGACTGGTTAAGAGTATTTTTACTTATTTATACAACCTTCATGTACTACACACCTTTTTAGGAACATTGTCTTCAAATTAACAATTGACATTCGCCATACATGGACCGCAGTCTGCAGTCGCCGCGAAAGAAATCAGTCAACCGTAAACGAAGCAGGTCGAATACGGCCTTTTTTATTTGTGCTGTTTTAAACAACATGAAGTAATTATGTAACATTAGCAAAAATTAACTCATAAAATATTAGAAACGAGTAAAAATGTATAAAACAAAGCCTTAAAATAAGTATTCCTTTCCGTGAGCATAAAATTCCCTTAATTGATTTAAAAGGCTCTCACAACGCCGAGGGCGGGCTAGCTCGCTGTTGTTTTAAAAATTTTCATAATAACCAACGAGGATCTCACTTAACAATTAGTTAACAAAAGGAAAGGCCGAGTTCTACTCAAGCTTTATAAGAATACTTACTGATTTACCGTTAAAGCATTACATTGTATTAAAATGTCTAACGTGTTATTTAAAACTTTTATAACTGAGTATATGAAAGGGGAAAATGTTGTATGCTCTCATACATTGATTCGACGTTTAAGTGATTGTAAAGTGGAATAAGCGAACACATGGTGTGGAGAGCTATACAGAGAGACTATTGCTTGCCGGTAAATTTATGTACGCAAAGCCTGGGCTTTTTTTACCTCCCCTCTAACACCAAACGCTCTTTATTAAAAAGGAACTTATGCTTTAATTTCATGCGTGTTTTGATGTTTAATGATGTTATGTCGGCGAATAAGCTATGGGGATTTCATCCGTAGGTATTAGTTACTTGGACATAATATTCGTAATTTCTTTTTCGGACAACATCTTAAGCAAATTTAACGTTGCTCAACGCTGCACCTTATTACGAGCTGGAAAATATTATACTTGTCAAAAGAGAACTTTGACTTTTTGCGGTATAAATTTTGCAATTTGAGCTGTGCAAAATCTTTGCTATTGTTCCCTACTTTGTTGCTTCACTTTGATTCTATAACTTAATCAAGAAACGCTTCCAGCAAAGTTTTAAGTGGGGTCTTAAACAAGTTAAATTTATTAAGTGACTTTAAATGAATTATTGTTATTAAAACTATATTTAGCTTTGAATGAAGATTTTAACTAACTATAAATAAATAAATCGCCTTCGTCAATAATTTGACATATTTTAGGTAAAACGGGATAATATTCACCGACTTTTAGTGGTCACTGACATTTCAAAATTAGTCCTCAGTAACTTGACCTCCTTTCTACTTCATGTATGTTTAAAGCGCAAGTTCGGTATCTTATATCGCTAATCGCAAATATTTGTACATTTGATTTATCACGAGCGATTCATTGCAAGTGGACAGCGTGCTAGTCCGTTTGACGATCAATCAAGGGGCGGACGAAGGCACGACAGGCCATTAGGCAGTACTGCCGGCTCAGGTGGCGCTGCCGTCCGACGTCACTACGCGACTCCACTACATCTCTGTCTTAGTGACGAGAATAACTCTTATCAACTATAGTGCTTTATGGTAACAAATCACATGATTAATATCTGAGCTGAAAAAGCTATGGAATAGAGAAACTATACGATTTCATTACATGTCTTAGTGGCGAAATAACTATAGTACTTTTTGGTAACTCGTGCAATATCAGCTGAAAGAAAACTATAGAGCGTAGAATATAAATTGGAGTTTTTTCGTATGTTTATTGTCATTAGTTTGATGATCATACACTGTTAAAAATAATATAATAATTTGAAGTCTGCATTTATGTCCTATTAGATTTATGGTGGTAACATTAACTACTATCAGATTTTGAACTGAATACTCAGAACTTTTCTAATTCAAATCATAATATATATTTGATAATTGTTTGTATAAATAACTTCCATGGAAAACAATGAAAACGGATGATGTTACACACGCGCAACATAAACTGCGCCTGACACCCAGTCTGTCGTCACTCGTCACGGATTTAAATTAGATTATCCATTAGCCAGAGTCTAAGCTGACTGTTGTAACACACTCCTTACTGGTTAATCTTTGGTATACAATACCGTTTGGTATACAGTACCGAGTTGTTATTTCATAACCACAGAATAAAGTATACGCATTAATACTCAAAACAGTATGTATGTGCAGGTATTGATTCATGTTAATATTTCGCAGACATGCATTTCCTTTCCAGTGTAGCAAGAATACTGAATGCAGTACAAGGTACATTTATTAACGGATTCGATATTGTACTCCGAAGGCTTTAATTATTCAACGCCTGCACTAAGGCGACAGGACACGTCGAACATATGACGATGTTCTGTCTGCGCTATGCTTACTCTATATTTGAACTAGATTTTGTGTTATTGCATACCACATGCGAATCAAAGATTTATTATTATAAATGTTTATTTTCGTATTGTGTTGAAATTATATTAAATCATTTTTAAATGATTTCTAGAAGAAAGATTACATTAAAAATAAAAATCTTAATCTATTTCGGTATGTTAATATGTTTGATTTCAACAGATGTGTTACATGTTTTATATTTAACACCGTCTAGCATGTCTGAGAATATAAAATGCAGCCGCGTATCGGAGACATGCACCGAAATATTTCTAGAGAGGAGCATCTGTGACAAAGACGCGAACCATATATTGGTAAAACCTTTTTCGTTGTTTGGAATTTAAAACTGTTATAATATATTAATACCCTGAATTTTTTTTACATAAATTATGTTTCTACTAACGTCCGTGGCTCAGGGGTTAAGCACTTGACTTGGAATCTGCAAGTCCTGGGTTCGAATTCCGCCATCTACCAATGTGTTTTTCGATTTACATACGTACATTTTTCCGACCTGCTTACGGTGAAGGAAAACATCATGATGCAACCTGCACATATCTACGAAGAAATTTAAAGTTTGTGTGTATGTTTATGTGATTCATGTGTAAAGTCAACCAACCCGCATTTGGTCAGCGTGGTTGACTATGGCCTAGACACCTCTAACTTAAGCCCCTTAGTGGGGACGTAAAGTGAGCTCATGATGAAACTTTGATTTAAAGAATAAAATATAGTTTATTGACATTTGTCGTAGTTTTATTAAAGTGGGTCATAGATGTAATACAAGTGCACTCATTAGAATGTTTGGAGGTTAGAATGGCATCGGATGTCGAGGCCTGGGGCAGTACATTAGCCTTGGGGAGCGACACGCAGCGACCCCACATTAATTATCCCGTCGTTTCAACCTAATGCACTGGACACTGTTGTCGCGTTCTGTTCTGCGGACTGAACAACGAACAACGCTATTTATTATCTGGTTGCCGCTTAACCTACATAACTACTGCACTGAGTGCAATGTTAAATTTTAAATGTACATTTTATTTTTCATACGACTTAATATAATTACGATCTTAATTGATTTAAATAATTAAAGATAAACCGATTCAGCATAATCAAAGCAAAAGCTGAGCTAAAAATATATATGTTTTGGAACATCGGAAAAAAAAAGATCATACAACAATGGGTTTGCCTCCATACCTAGGCACGTGTTTCTAATTTACACGTGCTCGGTATTTTTTGGTGTGACGTAAAGTTTCGGGATCGGCAACGTCTACGTGGATAATATTTGTTATTAAAGAAGAAATTTAACTGATAAAGTATAATATAAATTTGAAATAAATTCAAAAATTGTTTTAGAAAAGATCAACTCTCGATTGTACTTTAAGCACACACGTATAACTAATTACAGTAGTTTTGAACTTTTCTACTCATTGTAAGTGGCTTACAAATTAATATAAGGACATAATTATCTCTTTTCTTCTTTTTCCTATATTTGACTTTTTTTTTATAACAGAAGGGCGCAAACGAGCAGCGGGAACACCGAGGTGTTCAACGACGCACATGGACTTGTCACAAAATTAGATTGATTCAAATCCTATTAAATCTGTATATTTAAATAGTTACGCATTGAACTAATGTTTAGGTGATATATTAAATTATGTAAACATACGAACAAATTGCTACAAAGTTCCCGTGTGTAAATACTACTCTATGGCATATGCCGAGTCTCACATCGTGTTATAATTAAACAATTATACTAGACGGCAATTTGAATCGATTTTACGTCAATTGTCGTCATTCCAGCTTTATTATAAGCTTTTGTTTGAATATGCTAACATTACAGATTTTTATTTATTTGAACCATAGTAATATTACTTCACAACGATGTGACAGAAATAATTCAGTAAACAATGTGTTTTATATTATGTAACATTTAAAACGAAGTGAAGATAGTTTTAGTCCAATTTATATTCAAGTTTCTTCTAATGATTTTTATCTTTCTAAACGTATTAAATTTCCTTGATTATATTTAGTTCAATAATAACCTCTCACAATACCACGAGACAAAGGAACCTATCTGAAGTATGAATGGTGGTTGTTCTAGTTAAAATAATAGCTACCATTTGTGTAAATAGCTTATAACATTTGTCATTTACGATTCTACTAGCTTTAATTGCTGCTGGTGTAATTAGGAATATACTCTCAATGAAATTATTTTTTACGACTTCGTAGTATGGCCATTATAATGTTTACACTTCTAGACTTGCGACCTTAGATTCTTTACTTTTGTTTTAAACAGCCGTTTACTATGTTGGTATTTGAAGCGTTGGTTATTTGTAATTCTCGTGAGCAAATGAATCATCACAAGCTCCCACAAAACCCGCATACTCGTTCCGCTCCCATCGTGCCCTCGGCCCTTTAAAGGAGAGCAAAGCGTGATTCTTGATTATCCGTCGGCGACCTTTGATTTGCATGCTTAATAAAAAAAATAATGCAAGTTTTAATATAATGAAAATTTGTCTTAATACCAAACGTGTTTTTACGTAGCTCAATTCTCACTGAACCTCTGGTTGTATGTAGTGAATTTATGGCATTAGAAAAGTTTTTTTTTTATATTTACAGTTATTTCCAGAGTTCGATCCCTTACAGAATTGACGACGTAGCGAGTTTTATTTGGGTTACAAGTCGATGAAATAAATTGTTATTAGTATACTTTATTGTTTTGGTAGGCTTATTGATACGAGAACTCGGGAACTGCTCACGCTTTTTTATATATGTTTTAAAACTATTCGTACATATCTAGTTTTTATAAAAAAAAAATCGTCTCATTTTTTTTTATAAGAAAAGGGGGGGGCATACGAGTCTCGGGAACACCGAGGTGTTCATCGACGCCCATGGACATCTGCAATACCAGAGCAACCGCAGTTGCGTTGGCGGCCTGAGATGATCATATTTATAAAAATACTATATTTTAACTGTTTGGTATTGATTTCGATGGTTTATAATAATAAGAAACAATTTCTGTAATAATCATTCCCATTATCTTGGCTACTATTAGTGTCGTGTTACTTAATAGCCTGAGGTAAAATAAGAGGATGTTTTAATTAGAAACGTCGACGTTACTAAGGCCCGCTTAAGTCGAATTTCCGAGACATTTCATAATTTCGTTAGAGCTCACGACAGAGTTGTAAGATCGCAGATATTAAGAAGAAAATCCCTTACTGAAGAACCTGAATTAAACGAAGAGCGGCAGTTTAAATAATGCTAAAGAAACCTTGATTTCAAGATTATTTTTTAACCATTGTTTTATAGTTTAAGCTTGAATATTTTTATATTTTCATAGATTTCTAACAAACATAACAGAATGGTGAAGTCGATTTCCTAATTGCTTCCATTTGCAACGTATTGTAAACTGAAGACGTAAATGCGATTAAATCTGTCAAAATAAATAATTACAATGCGTATAGGGATTTACTTTGTTTTTATTATACGCTGATTTCGTTAGTTTGATATTTGAAACATTATAGCAGGTGCAAAAAGTATTAATAGATTATTCAAAGAGATTCAGTAAAATGGGTCACAGCTGTAGAGAAAATGCTTCCTGAGAGCACAAATTAAACTGTAATATAAGTAACGAGCGTGTAGAGCGTCGGTGGCTCAGGGGTCAAGCACTTGACTTGCAATCTGCAGGTCCTGGGTTCGAATCCCGCCATGTACCAATGTGTTTTTCGATTTCCGATTTACATATGTACATTTATCCGACGTCATTACGGTGAAGAAAAACATCGTGATGCAATCTGCACATATCTGAGAAGAAATTCAAAGATATGTGTGAAGTCAACTAATCCGCACTTGGCCAGCGTGGTTGACTATGGCCTAATCACCCTTAACTTAGGGTAAGCTCCGTATAGTGAGCTGATTATGATGATAAGTAACGAACATATTAAACGGATTTTAACTTTTTAATTAAATCATTTGTTATACAAAAATCAATTATAGTTTGCAACTTAACCTAAAAGTAATAATGAATTTTCTCATGTATTCAGTTTTAAAAGTAATTACAAAGTTTTTCGTAACATTTGGTTAAGCACGTGTACGCGATTCGATTCAAAAAGCAGTAAAGTTTAAGTAAACAGCTGTTATATTTACGAATAGTTCGTGTCATTAGACTTTGCAGTCAACTGTATAGCGTTTAAACATTTCTGTTGGTATATTAGTTTTTAAGTTTATTCATCAAGTGTGGTTGCAGTTCTCCTTATATGTTGTTGATTGTAAGGTATACATTTGTTCAATTTATACTATACTATATTACTAGTAATCTTACTAATATAAATGCGAATGTTTGGATGGATGGATGTTTGTTTGAAGGGATCTCCAGAACGGCTGCATGGATCTCGCTCAAATTTGAAGTAGTCTGGAAGAACATATAGGCTAGTTATTATGTTTTTTTTTAATTCCGCTCGGACGGAGTCGCGCGCGGCAGCTAGTATAAAAGTAAATGGAAATGTTTTTGAGGAAGATATTGAAATGTACCTGATTTTAACTTTATTGTTTCAGATGTCATTAAGAACTGAAAAAGAGGTGCACCAATTTAACTAAACAGGTATTTTTCATACTTCTATAATAATAATATCTTACAGCTAGATACATGTTTTAATGACGTAATTTGATAAAGCTACAAAGAATTGCTTAATAAAAGGTTTAAAAAGTGGATTTTGAATAACATAAATTACATTATCAAAATATGTACAAGACGTGAAGGTTTTTAAATTGTTACAAGCAAGCTAGTAAACCTTTACAAATATGTTTTCAGTCGTATGTAAAGTAGATTAAGGTATATCATTAGATGAATATCACATTTTATCGCAGATATTTGGACATTTGATTTATTACAAGCGGCGATGTTTTGCGACGGGGCCACTGCACACGTCACCTGTCGATCAATCACCCCGCTTACCCCGCACCACCTCGCACACCCAGCAACACCCGACAGGCCATTAGGCGCCTCTTCTCGTAGTGCCGTACGAACAGTTGCCTTGCTGCATCTTGTTCTGTTTACATTACACTAGCTGTCGCCCGCAACTCAGTTCGCATGGAATAAAAAAAACTAGTAGTCTATGTGTTCTTCCAGAGAGTTAATACATCTATGGTAAATTACAGCGTAATCCATGCATCTGGAGATACCTTCTAACAAACATCCATCCCGCAAATATTCGCATTTGTAAATTCCCACTGCCAAAATATACAAAAATCTTTTTAAACTATTCCTCGACATGTCTAATAACTAAGTGAATAATATTAAGTGTATTTACAGTTAATTCAAAAGTTAATATTTGTTTTAGGTAATAGATCCACGGAGCGGTGGTACGGTTCAGATAGACAACTATTGATTTTGTGTTAGTTTATCGGAAACTTACTTCAATCGCGATTACCTTTGTAGACAGCGTTATATCTAAAGTGCTTTTACTAACTTACTTTCAATCATTGACTCCAAAATCTAATCTAAAAATCGTTTTTCTTATCTTCATTATTATTTTAGAAACTAGAATATGTGATGCAATGATCATTGTAAAAAAATTGTCATAAACGACTCAATAGACATAAATAAGTTTACGGTATTTGTACACTTTTTTCTTGTAGTTAATAATTATTTCGAAGTATCATAGGTCTATGGAAGTACATGAAACTCGAACTCTGCAGAAACCATGCACTACTAATTCAGTGGCGTGTTTGATCGACGTACAGCCGACAATAGTGTGGCGACGCAGTATTCTGCATACGGTCATTGTTAGAGTCACGCAAAGCACAATGGAGTATATCCTACTGTACCTATACGTTACTGGGAAAACCCTACAATTAGCAAGACACGAAAATTGACCGTTGTGTCATATCTACAATTTTCTATAGCATATGTATTAATTACTGATTGCTGCGTAAAAATAAGTCGTAGTTAAATTTCTATAGTAATTTTAAACCTTGGCGAGTAGAAGAAACGTTTATCAAAGTACTAGCAGTCGCCCGCGGCTCCGTTTTCATTCATCATTTCATCAATATCTATTGACGTATATATAATACGGCTAAACATTCACGCATATTCATCCGGTGGCGGCACCGACTAGTTTCGAGCCCATCGGGGACCCTTCATCAGGGTGAGTGGGACTGGTATTATTTCGCGGACGCGGCCCGTCGCTCACTGCGCGCCTGCCCTCTTAGCTCTTTTTATATAAGTTTATTATAATGTCTCGCGAAAGTTTGAATAATTTTATATCTGTTGAGCCAATTCGGACATACCTTCAAACATCTATCCATCTAAACTTTGCATTTATAATATTAGTAAGAGTAAGCTTTGCTTAACTATAACAAGGATATTCATGCGTAAACATTTTTTTGTAGAATAGCCTTTTTCCCTAGCAAAAAAAATAAACATATAACATAAAAACATGATTTGGCCCCGTTGCCTACAAACAGTTGTAACAGTTTAAACTTCATAGCGCAACTTCCTCCCTCTTTGTTCAAACGAACTGCATCCGACCTCGTTTTGTTGTCACTAGAAATTCATTTTATCTCTTATTTTTATTTCATACAAAATGTCTAAGACAATTTAATAAAATACAACTCAATAACAACATAATACTTTAACGGTGTTTGGTTTCGCAGCGAGTTGCGTGATAACAAATTAGAAAGGAAAGTAGTAATTTAATCCTAGGCTGCAAGTGAAAGCTTAAGCCCTACTTACTATAGCATATAGAGAAGGCTTCTATTTGCGCACACGTTATCGAAGGATGACGGATTTTAGGTCATTGAGATTACGTGGTATTGTAAAGCTTAAGAATTATGCCTTAATAGCTGTCGCCTTTGCCTTTGATCCCGCACAATTAAAAAAAAATCTTAGTAATTAGCCTATGTGTTCTTCCAGATTTTGTTCTTCAACAATCCCAAATTTCAACTAAATCCTTTCCGCTGTTTTGGTGATAAATAGTAACAAACATCCATTTAAACATTCACATTTATAATATTAGTAAGACAATGTTTTACATCTCAGATTACTAGATTACAAGACTATTACTGAACGGTATTTTGCCTTATTCCGTTCAGGGTGTTGCGAGTGCACTTTCATACGATAAAATCTTAGTAGCAACGTTTTAATGTAAACTCTTAACGTTTTCTCAAATAAACAGTGTTCGTCACTTTGTTATAATAATATTACCTTATTGCTAATTAGATATTAGTAATTGTAGGTGCTATAGTTTATGTTTAAATGTGTAAGAAGAACTTGTTAAAGTCAAACTTTTTAAACATTGGATTGTGAAACCTTAACCTCAAAAGGTTAACTAAATTATTTAGTTACTTATTAGTAAGATCCCTAGATTTTAGTATTAATATTTGAGCTAACAAACCAGCTTTTCTTTACTTTCAATACTATTATAAGATTAAAGCAGTGAACGGTAATGTAATAGGCATAGACGGTAAACAAAGTATAATAGACTTGTGTTCTAGGCGCGCCTAACTAACCTCGATATAGCTATATAACATATAATAGATGCCATAAAATAGATTGAAGTTCAATAATGTAATGGGATATAACATTAGGTAACGATTGTTATTTGTTTTTTCTTAAAGTTATTTGCTAAAGGATCAAATATTATGTAGTATCGTAATAGGGCAACACTATATTTCAATGTTAGTTTATCATATTTTGTATTCATCTAGATTTTACATTAACTAAGCTATTATTTCTTAGTTGACGCATTTTTGGTGACGTGTATATACGTCTAGCTGTCGCCCGTGACTTCGTCCGCGCGGAATTTAAAAAAAACTTTTGTTCCTTATAAAAAATTACCTTGTGTTCTTTCACACTATATTCTACATCTATACCACATTTTGTCACGATCCATTGAGCTTTTCCACATCAATTTATCCATTTATCCATCAAACATTCGCATTTATAATATTAGTAAGATTTCTAACCTTTTCAAGGTCGTATAATTAAAAAAAAAAGACATTTACTAATTTATTTTCTTATATTTTCGATAAATCCCCTTCACTTTGTACAATAATCTTTTAAACTATGAATAGTCTTCTTTAAAAGAAGGATTATGCAAAGAGTATTAAAGGTATCATTAGAAGGATGTTCTCTAGATGTTCACCTTTCACATGTAGACCATTAGTGTAGAGATTAGGATCTGTATAGCGGCACCGCAATGTACGTACGTGATTTTGCCTCGTATATAGATAACTGGGAGCATTTAATACGTTCCTTTTATGTTGAATGTTAATACTACGATATCTTTGGAGAGAACAAATGAAGGTATATTTGACTTTTCATATTTTGTTACAGATGCTCAATGCAATATATCAAAGTATACACAAGTAAAGCACAGGTATGTTGAAATTGTTTTTAATATAGGATACGAATGAGAAGGTCATTACCCCCTTCAGCGTATTAATATTACTTTTATTTTGGCTAAGGTTTTAACTCGGTCCATGTCAACAAATATTAAAAACAGTACTAAAAATCGAAAGGTTCGATTGAGACGAGATTGTTTATCATACAATTTTATAAAAGCAAATAAAACAAACATAATTGTCAGTAAGTTCTTACTTTTAAACAGAAATTGCATGTGTAATGTTTTGTATTTTACGATCGAAATATATAAATGTAAAAGTTTTGCAACGGTCCATCAGAATTTTTTCAATATTCCGATGTTTAAAAATTTCCGTATACCTGTTTTGTGTTTAAAACACAATGCTTCAGTTTATGAATATTAAAAGCTTGGCCCACATTATAACAATACCGAAATTGTGCTACTATAGGTTTTATGAGTCGGTAACCAATACGTAATTGCCTATGTTTTTTTTTAAATCAAAAAGTGGCAAACGAGCGAGCGGCCATCTGAAATCCCTGAAACAGCAAAGCGACCATTGCCCATAGACATACGCAATTGCGTTGCCTACCTTTAATCGACGGAGGAGGGGATGCACAAAAAGAAAATATTTTCACTTTCCATGCATCTGATCCGGAACGTCCACTTCCTTATAAGAAAAAGGGTGGGCAAGGAAAGAGGACTAAAATTAGGCCTCCGGGTCCCACACACATGGGACGAAACGCGGAATTGCTTCCACTTGACGCCATTCTGTGTGGTCGTGGTATTTCACCGGGTGAGCCGCGACTACGTTCGTGCAGAATTTAAAAAAAATAGTAGCCTATGTGTTCTTCCAGATTAAGTTTTACATTTATGCCAAGTTTCAGGGACATCCATACAACCGTCATTCATTTCTAATATTAGTAAGATTCATTATAGTTTAACACGTTCAATGCCACTACTATCTGTATTAAAGTAAACCGTAAGTCGAGTCGGTGGCAGTTAACGTGTTAGTATGGTAGCACATTGTATTTTGCGGTTGTTCATTACTTGCAACATAATACTGTTGATCACCAGCTTGCGTCAGCGCTAATGTCTACTTGACACTATGAGGCGTGTGTTAATTAACTTACACCTAGTTTAAACTATCTAAGTATTATTAACAGAGTCCTGTCAGTATCTATTAAGACCAAGTTTTGTTTTATTACCAAGCGACTTTGCAGTTTGCACTTTGCAGAATTTATACGTTCATTCTCATCACACATTGAGTATGTCGATCAAAAAGTTTTAATAATGATTTGTGGAGTTTTAGACTGATTTTAGAGAGTGTTCAAAAATATTACGAAAACAATGGAATCATGATGTATTTAGATTTTTTCGCAGCGATATCGTCACCATCTTTACTAATATTATAAATTCGAATGTTTAGATGGATGGATGTATGGATGTTTGTTTGAAGGTATGTCCTAAACGCATACATATAGAACATAGTCGGGAAGAACACATAGTCTACTATGTTTTTTTATTTCGCGCGGACAGAGTCGCGGGCGACAGCTAGTTATCTCATAATGATCACACACGCTCCATATATTTGGTCAAAATTTGTACTTACTTTGGAAATAAATATTCATGTTCATTCAACTTTTTATATAGCGAAACTTTGTCCGAAAAACTATCATTTTGGATAAATTTTCATCGTTCAATTATTTTAGTAGGGAACTTTTTTAATTAACATGTCGTGTAGCGGCTATGTAAACGTAAACACAGTCCCTGTATGCCAGAAACTAGTCAACGATATAGCAAGTTATTTAAGTGTGGTGTGAACAGTTTTGCAATGTTAAATTGGTTCTGTCAATTTATATCATACTAGGTGTAGCCCACGATTCCGTCCGCGCGGAATTAATTTAAAACTTCATTAGTAACCTATGTATTGTTCCAGACTATGTTCTACATCTATGTCAAATTTTAACGAGATCCATGCAGCCGTTCTGGAGGTACCTACCGTCTAAAAACATCCATCCGTACATATATCCAAACATTCGCATTTATAATATTAGAAAGATAAGATTTGTAAAAATGTGTTTTTTGATATATTATAATCAGTGTAACTACAGTAGACAGTTGTTTTTTAGGTGCGCGTTATTTTATTTAACTTAATGTTCTTCGCTTTTGCAAATAGGAAATTCTATTAATCATTAGTAATAGTAAATTCAATTAAGTCTTTCACAGATAAATTCTTCGGCAGTGGAAAGGTCGGCACCGTTTGAATTATGGCAGTCTCATCGGATTTGTAATCGGATGAAGCAATTTCTTTTTATTCCACTGGCGTCTTCGTAAAAAAATGCTCGTATAATGTTTTGTTAGAAATTATATTTTAGTATTTTTTCTTTATTCAATATATCATTGACCTATAGTTCGACTTTCAATTACATTTCGATGATAGAAATTGGTTCTTAATGTGATTGATTTGATGTTATTTCGTTCTAATAAGCACAATACGCTAGAATTATTTTCTTCAAAAAAACCGATGATATGCGATACAGCTGCAAAAACTGCCATTCAAATAACAGTATAATTTATTTTTTTGAATTGGCCCGACTCGCCCGGTGAAATAACACGACCACACAGAAGACAGGCGTGAAGTGGAAGCAATTCCGCGTTTCGTCTGATGAGTGTGCGTCCCGGAGGCCTAATTTAGTCCTCTTTCCCTTCCTACCCTTTTTCTTATAAGGATGGGAAGTGGACTTTCCGTATGAGAGGATGCATGGAAATGTTTTCTTTCTGTGCATCCTCTCCTACGTCGATTAAAGGTAGGCAACGCTTATGCAATTGCGTATGTCTATGGGCAACAGTCACTTCGCTATTTCAGCGATTTCATATGGCCACTCGCTCGTTTGCCACCTTGTGATATGAAAAAAACAGTATAAAACGATAAAAAACATCAAACATTAAAAATAGTTTATTTAATTTACTATCACGTAGTTATATAAGTAAATGTAAATCATGTCAGAGTTTTACCTTTTATTTGTATGCTAAGATCGTAAACCACGTAAGGAACGTTATGTAAGGCTGAAATATGGAAGGCCGGAAGGGTTTTACTGCGGTTCATTTTTATTCGAACATTGTTTATGTCGTAGATAAAACGGCGCGGAAAGTTTGCATCGAATACGAGTACTATCGAACCAGCTCGATGCTTGATATTCCTTTTCTACGATACGTTGCATGCTCACTTATTGCATGGATAGGCCATTAGTACACAGATAGGCTTGATACTACAACTTCTACGTCTAGCCGTGTTCCATATATTCCGAAATTGTTCGATATTTGCCTCCCGGTGCTACGATGGCCAATTTTATGCAAAATGCATCCAAGTTGAGATTGCATGAACGTAATCGCTTCTTTCTTGTATTTGTATTTTGAATTTTTTTTATTATCGTACATGTGCAATAAATTGAGGACGAGTAAAATTGTTGGAATTTTACATCTTTTATAAAAATTATTTTAAAAATTGTTTCATAAGAAATTTTCAAATTATTTAGAGTTCTTAATTAAATTACCATCCTCTTTGAGGATGTGAAACTATTTCTTAATGAAAATATTATATGCATTTTAAAGTTTAACTTGTGCACTCAGAAGTCTCGAAGAGCTATGCAAAATACTTTTTTCTAGCTTTTTATTTTTTTTACTTACTAATTTAGTAACCTAAAAATTTTACGACGTGAATTTCTATTGAGGATATTATTATATATTTATCAAAATAATTGCTGAGTATTGTTCTTTTTAAATATTCAAGTATTTGTAGATAGAATTTCTTAAATAAGGTTATTTGTGATTCTCCGAGCTTAATCCCAGACTTATTTCTTTAGTCTGAATCAGAGAACACACATATTGAGGTAGGCAATAATTGCTTATGAATAACGAAAGCGAAACAAGCAATCTCCTACCGCCTTGATTAAGTGATTAAGTGTTTACATAATTCTTTCTATGTAATTAACATTAGAAAGAATGAAAGCAATTTCACTAGAGGTGAAATATTCATCTGTAACGCCCACTGAAGATAAATATCTGTACTTGAAACGATTACTTCTCTTATTCAACTAACATTGACGATATGTACAGGTGTGCTAGAAGCGGAAACTTACAGAATACTTGCGAAGTGAATAACCTTGGCTTCCTGTGACCAAGATTCATGTTTAAAACATATTGTTATCTCTGTTTTGTCAAAGATAATGATAGGGAGGACGATATATACATATATTTTATTCTCACAATCCGACGGTAATTCATACTGTTTGATCTGTGGTTTTAAATTGACTTTTACCAGTACATTTGCTACTATTAATTATTGTGGTATCCTTAGTTAAGTGATTCGATGTGTATTTATTTATAAGGCCAATTTTCTATAGACAAATGTTGTAAGGTCACATTAGAGACTGATGAGTTTGTCCTTGAATGTAATTGCCCTACGGAAAACCTAGCAATTTTCATAGAGGATTGAAACATTTAAAAATTATCAGCACTGCCTCTAAATGATTGTTGTTAACCCTTCATAATGCAGCTTCCTCTGGTGTTGTTTGAACAGCATCCGTCCTCATTCTATTGTTATGGTAACTTACATTTATAGTTCAATTCTCTTTGGTTTTGTTAATAAAAGTGTTCCATATGGCGCTTTGTTACATCTTAGTTATCTTATATATATATATATAAAATTCTCGTGTCACAATTTTCGTTCCCATTATCCTCCGAAACGGCTTGACCGATTCTCATGAAATTTTGTGAGCCTATTGAGTATGTCTGAGAATCGGCCAACATTTTTTTTTAATTCGGCGCGGACGGCATTGCGGGCGACAACTAGTAATATGAAATATGCGAATGTTTGGATGCATGAATGTTTGTTTGTTTGAAGGTATCTCCAAAACGTCTGAACGGATCTCGCTGTAATTTGGCATATATGTAGAACATAGTCTGGAAGAACACATAGGCTCCTAATTAAGTTTTTTTTTTCATTCCGCGCGGACGTCGTCGTGGGCGGCAGCTAGCCAAAATGTATGTCGTAAAATTAAATCTAGTTGTTACACTTTGAAACGAAATTACAAGGATTATAAAGAAGGACGCTATAGTGTGGGCTTTAATTATTACCTTTAATATTATTGCTATAAAAGTAAGTACATTTGTTAGGAACAATGATTTTCCAGACTCTTTTATGTTACTAATTGCGTTGTATTGAATAAGCCTTTAGTAATTGTACTATAATATTAGTTTTGTATTTCTATGAATAGATGTTTCTAATCAATATTTGTGGTACATTTAATGTTAAATGTTATTTGTTTCGAAAGTAAATGTTTGGCATTAATTACAACATTACCTTTACATTAAACTTATCGTAAAAGTTTAAGCATGAGGGTTTACGCATGTAAAATTATTCAAACATTGATTGCTGATATTTTATATTTATACAACTTGTAACGATGTATAGGGTTGATGAGGTTTTATAAGCTCATTAATTTCATGCAATAGGGGAATAATATAAATTCTATTAATAGGGAATAATATAATAAAGTCTATTCTCTTGAGTTTTAATGATAGCCCTTTATAATAATTCTATTCTCTTTTTATGATAAACAGTCCCCTTATAATCACTTTTAGGACAGTTCTACGTTACGTATGTTCTTACAAGATCTTGGAATAAAAAATCATATAGCAAAATAGATGATAAGTTATCAATTAAAATGTACATGTTACATGTATTTTGCAGTTAAACAGGTCATGTTTATGCGATAAGAAGGCATTATGTGCTGAGCTGTATTGTGCGCGAGGCGCCGGCGGAGTCGAGGCTTTGTTCCGCAGGTCGCCGGGGGGCGTTACTTTATCTTATTACACTCGTCACTTGAGGGCTAACGAGCCAGCACGCCGCAATTGTTTTACCTTCAAACTTAACGTGACTGTTTTCATAATGATGGCATTATGCATTAAAACATTATTGTCGTTGACAAAATATGACATTATTTTCAGGAAAATCCTTTCGACAATTTAATTACGTTGTTGAATTAAGACGTATAATCCAGGATGGCATTCTCCTTAATAATTTACAGAGGAATTAGAGTTGCCATTTTTTCCTAAATTTACAATCTCAAGCAACTCTTGAACATGTTATTAAATTTCAAAATGAATTTTGTGTCGAATTTCGTAAAGGAAAAAAATCTTTGTATTAATCAACGTCTGTTATCTCTTAAATTAATAAAAAACATGTTCACGCGTTCTCGAGTAACATTAAATACAGACATATTACATGAAAAACATTTCCGCTAACGTTGCGTTGAATGGCAGGGACGTACTCGCAGTGTGAACAGGTACGGATTTATTTTGCTACGCTTAATTGAACACATAAAGTAGAGTGTCCATGCAATTTCCAACGTTTATAACTCAACCATCTGAGTATGGCGGAGACTTAATTGCCTGTCGTAATATAATGATCACCGGCGTTATTTAATGTTACGATCTTTTCCTTTATTGAACACGAAATATAAGCTTCCATTTCAACATATTGTTTTAGCAGATTTACTCTACATTTATTCTTTTGTAAATTTTTCTCCGCTGTTTTCTGCGTTAAATTGATACCGCTTTCCTTTGCCTCTAGAGCCGAACCATTTAATTATGATTGGCCGACTCTTCGGAATCGGAATTTTTATTCTTATTTCACTCTTAAGTTGAAATCAATCTACACTTTAAGTGATTGCTTGAAAAGAAACTTAAAGAGACGGCAATTAGATTTGATTTTTGAATATCTTATAGTCACTTTTATGGTTATCATAATATTTATTGATAAAGTTTACAGAATTCAGTTGATACCAGTAACGCAATTGTTGTATATGTAACTTTATCAAATCGAAATTTCTAACTCATATCTGAATCATGAAAATGATTCATATAAGAGGACGAATATAGGAATCTTAACGTACTTTAATTGACCTCATAAAACAGCTGGTTCATACACTATTCATCGCTTCCTTCCCGGTAGAACGCTAGAACTTAATTGCCTGTCGTAATATTACTATTTGAAGTCGTTCGTGTGATGATGGTATTAAAATGTGTGTTATATTAGACAAAGTTTTCCTGACTGAATACGTGTTCAAGGAAATATTTTCGATGATAGTTTGAACAAAATCTTAGGCTTAGGTCCTTGCACTTTAAAATTCCTTTGTATGACTTGGAACTTCTGAATGCCTATCACGAATACCTGAGAACGTTTTCATTACGTTATCGACAAAATTAATGCAGCGCTCTTATCGGGAGTAAAAAACACTAACAAATCTTATAGAATTTTTTACATATTTTGACAATGACTTTCGAAAGTGCGTGTCGCAAATATTCGTGCTAGGCCTTGTGTTTATTATGCACCTCCTCCTTGTAATACGAAAAAGAATGCTAATAAACGTATAAGAATCTATTGTTATATTTGTCTGAAATATCGAATCAAAAATGTAAGTGAATGAAAAATTTCTTTAAAAATTAAATGTATATGATTTTATTGGCTTCAATTGCAACATTGGTGTTTCGCGTTATACCGCCAGCTGCCACGTTGTTTGAACGAACAGTATCCGGCCTCGTTCCATTGTCACTATAACTTTCTGCTTAGTTCTCATTGTTTTCTCTTAATAAAGCTCTTCACTATGACACTTTAATGCGACAGTTTATGTGACATTTTAAAGCCGTGGTTTATTGCAATGTGTGTTTCATTTTTATAGTTTTACAGAATATTATTCTTAACAGATTGTATTTAAAAAGAACTTAAATGGAACGATCTAATGAGAATATATGTGATAATACATTCGATATGCAAGCTGAGCTTTGTTTAATAAAATATTATGTAGATATTCTCCGTAGATATGTGCAGGTTGCATCACAATGTTTTCATTCACCGCTAGATCGTTGGAAAAATCCTAAGATGATACAATTTTCTTACCGTAGAATTCCACTGCTGTTATACTGTATTACATACTGTTTTCCTTTCATTCTCTTTGACAAAACAGGGACTGCAATCTGTATCAATCCAAATATCGCGGCAGTCGAATTCCACGGTTACATATATGGATTCAAAGTCCTTCAATTTTAAATCAACAATTTCAATCAATGCAAATAAATAGATTAAGTTCCGCAATAGTCAATAGTCACCTCAGTAGTTTCGCGTACTTTGATTTGTGGACATAATGGCTGGGCACCGGAGCGTGGCTAAGTTATTACACGCCTTTGATGGTTGTAAGCGTCAGTAACGTGAAATGCCTGAATGCGATTGCCAATTTATCTAGCGGTTAGGCCATTTGAGTCCTGCAGGAAGTGATTGAGCGGTTCGATATGGACGGCTTTAATCCAGTATTCGATTCTACAGGTTGTGTGACGATATACTAATACGTTTTAGTATCGATATTTATGATTTTAAGAAAGTCTTTGTTTTGTCTCTTCATTTAAGGGTAATCTTATCCTTATATATTTTTATAGAGATAATTTTTGTTTTTGTACTCCTTGCATCTTATTTTAAAGGATTTAAAATCTGATACACGTTAACAATTTATTAATTCAATCAGTTTTATTTCTTTTCTGCGCTAGCAATTCATTTTCTTTTTCTCAACTTTTCTTCTTGTACCCTTTATGAAAACTTAATCTTCTTTTGCGTTGTTTGAACAGATAGCACCCGCCTCTGCTCTGATTTCATTCTTTGTGTTCTGATATTTTATAAAAATACCTAGATTATTGCAAAGTTGTTTGTTTTTGTATATTAGAATTGATCATTTTCTTTTTTTTATTATCGTATCACTTTTGGTAATGTAGAGTTTTATAAATTTACCACATAAAAGTCGTGTGTCATCTGGTTTATTAGCAATTCCACTGTCAAAACATTTTACCAGAGCTTAGAGACAATGAGAGGGAAATCAATTTTGTTTGTATGTTTCAGCAATGAATTTGAAGCGTCAATAGCCTAATGGTCAAGGGTACGGATTTCCGATCACGTGGTCGGGGGTTCGAATCCCGTCATTCCATTATTGTCGTAAACCATATCCTAGCACAAGCTTAGAGCTTAGTTGGAATGGTAAAATAAATATTAGTAAATATACAAAAAATCTGCTAATATTAAAAAAAACCCACCGTAAAATGTACATTTATCAGATACTTGAACAAACTCATTATAATATAATTCCACGTTTACATTCGTATGTAAATACGAGTGGAGTTGTAAAGCGTTTCAGATTGGATATATAACTATAAATTGTATATATATACTTTTGTGTTTATTTGACAACTTATATGTTCCACACACATAAAAAGTCTACCATAATTCGTATGCTTCAGCAGTCGACGTTTACTTTATTTACCTTTTATGTAACCTTGGTATACGTGAATCGACAGTTTTCGTTTTGAATATAATTTACTTAACTTACTGAAGAGTTAGTGTGAGAAATCCTCACTAAGGGACAGTCTTTGTCTGCGAGAAATTAAAAAAAATCTAGTAATAAATATAAACTCTTACCCAGTGATAGTGTAGCTGTTTAATGCCAAAATAATTTTTGAAATCGCTCCAGTAGTTTTTGAATTTATACGCTACATACAAATATACAAATATTTCCTCTATATAATATTATAGTAGAGAAAGGGACATTCAAACTCTACATAAAATGAAAGCACTTATATTGTAGAACGGTACTGCATTGTTAAATTTTATACAATTCTAATTGAAGTCGTAAAAGAACCGGTTCATGCAATATTCAACGTTTCTGTATTGTAAAAAGGAACTCTTAGGAAGTCATAACTGAACGTTGTTATTGATGTACAATCTTCAACAAAGGTAACTAGCGTGCTTCGCAATCTATTACTAAGCAGTATTATATCGATGTCATTTTTCTCGTAGGCAATAAGCTACGCCTCATAGCAGAGACGTGCGACAGATATCGACTCATTTTATAAGTGAACTAGCTATCGCCCGCGATGCCGTCCGCGCGGATTAAAAAAAATAACATAAGTAGCCTATGTGTTCTTACAGTTTATTATCTATATGTATGCCAAATTTCATCGAGATCCATTCAGCCGTTCTAGAGATACCTTCAAATAAACATCCATCCATCCTTCCATCCATTCGCATTTATAATATTAGTAAGATTTAAAAGTAAATCTAACGAGACGTTAAGATTATATGAGAACTTTAAACAGGACAAAAACCCTAGAAATAAATTTGTTATCATTTTGACATAATACCCCGAAGAATATTTAACTAACTGCATATTTTCAAGAAAAATACAATAAGGATTGAAAAATTATAGATATTAAAATTGATGGCTTGGGATTCAGATGCAATTTTGAAAATCGACTTCTATTAGTGTGCTCTTCAGTATTCTAATAAAAATTATACGTATAACGATCCTCATTTAGATGTCAGCTTTAAAAGAAGTTATGCATTTAAATGTTGTGTAATCACTAAGTATTTGGAACTTTTTTTCTAGACTTGATATTTTAAACACTTACCGTAGGTTTCTAAGACCAAAAACCCCGTTTAAAATATGTTTATATCTCTGTTTTGTCAAAGATGATGAAAGGGATTACTATATGTTTTCAAAGATTTTGGTCTCAGAAAACCACAGTTAATCCTTTCATTTTGTATGAAATCTTTTCTGAAACATTTTCTTTTTCTGCATTAAAGTCATTTCGTATGTAGGTCATTAGCAGAAACACAGGCTCGTTATCGTGTGTACTCCTAGCTCCTAGCAGCGCTCGTTTGAGATAAGCCGGGAACGTTAAATACGTGCCTCTTGCGGCTTACGGCCCATCAGTGTTTTTGTATCACAAAGAAAACGGCTACACTACATCGTAGCAATATTTAATCAAGTATAATCTGTAGCTTGATTTTCTAATAGTTTGTTTAAGACATTTTCAACTCCCCCGAGATAAATTATACATTGTTTATTGAAATTAGAAAATGTTATGTACTTTTAAAATTAACCCTAAATAAATCCGTTTTGTTTCAGATGTTTGGAATAAAATGGCGCTGTATTTGCAGTAAATGATTAAAGGTAATATTTTGTTAATTTTCCTTCTTGTGGGGTTCCGGCTCTCGAAAGGAAAAAAACGGAACCCTTATAGGATCACTTTATTGTCCGTCCGTCTGTCTGACAAGACCCTTTTCGTATTAAGTTACCAATGGCAAAATACTATATTGTTAACCAAAAATTTAAAAATTATAATACACATATTTAAAAACTAGTCTTAATCAAATTGTTTAGCTATGTTTTTCGGTCATTAATTGAATGTTTTGAATAAAAATTGTATCGAATTTTATTTAAGTATTTTCTAAACATCAATCACAAAGCACAGTAGCATTCATTTAAAACGAGCTGCCGTAAATTTAAAGCGAATGAAAATCACCTCACCTTACTTTAATAGAATTGAACCTTGAAGTTATTTACACTTATATATTTCTTTATTTAAATAAATAAATATCGATTGATACAGTTGACAAAAAAAAAACTGTAGTAAAAATGAATTAAGATTAGTATTATGCACACTATACAAATTCAACACGTGTTTCAAATGGATCATATTCATTACCATATTTAAATCAATTAATAACAGTAGCTTGTTAACAAAGGAAAATTATAATATGTGTTAGCTAGGTATCAGAGTAAGTTGCTTTGTAGCGACCAACAGAGCTTTGTCGGGTCCGGGCATCGCTTTATCTTATTACACGTGTCACTTGTCCGACGTCTGTCCCCGTTACCTCCTACCTAATGTACCACGTCTTTTACAATGTCACTTTCTTTAAACACCTTCATAAACTATAATAAAATTCATAAAAGCGAATACAACAAGCAAAGCTTTCAAATTGATATCAAATTAAAGATAAGAACTTAAAAGTTTTCGTAATTAAGTCTTTGTCTATTCTTTAGTGTAGATTTTCCTTACTACACTAAGGGGACCACTCAACGACTTTCTTCGTAATCTGATATTTTCTGTGGCAGAAATAATCATTTGCTAAAATGATTTTATCTAGTTACTTATAAACAGGCACAAACACTTTATTAATTATGACGTCATGTCTACAGGACGTCATAATTAATACTGGCAGTTAGTACCACCACTTAATTCCGGAATAGTACTGCAGACTGAAATTAACTTTAATAATTAATTAGTGGACACTTACCGTTGTAAATTATGTACATATTACCTGGCTAAATACTAAGTTTCATCATCTAAAACATCACTATAAATATAGTTGCTTATTAGCATATACTTATTTAGTCACGCGACGCCCATTGCTAGGCATAAGCCTTCCTCAAAAGATCAATACGATGTTCGGTTTTGTGCTACCCGCATCCAGGATACCCCCGATTGTATTTCATTGAATATATTGTATACTAACTGTCGCCCGCGACTCCATCCACGCGGGATTAAAAAAAGGATCCTAAAGAGTTTTCCCGGTAATTATTCGAATTTTTCTCACCTTTTAAACCTTCCCTAGACCTCCACGAACATTTCAAGACCAAGATAAGATAAATCCGTTCAGGAATAAATAAAACTGGTCGTATATTTGATATTGAGGCCACTTTTCCTTGCTATCCTTTTCCAATGATTACCTTGGTTTCACTGCGGCATGTAATATCTTCTTGTAATTAAAAAAATGCACGCATTAAATGAGTTCTTGGCCATGGTTGCGACGCAAGGGAAGGTTGCATCCGAGCCGGCTTGCATTGTCTCATATTTTCTGTTATTGTTTGGTTAGCGCTGTTTTTATTAAAAAGAAACTCCCATTCGGTGCTTTTAATATCTTATCCTCGTGCAATATTAATGTTTTCTTGTTACACTTTTCTATAATGGAATGTACGAGACATGCATTAATGCAGAACGATTCGATACGACAATTTAATCGATTTCATTTATTTAACTAATATTATAAATGGAAATGTTTAGATGTATGGAATGGATGTTTGTTTGAAGGTATCTCCAGAACAGATCAACGTTTTTTGACTAAATTTGTCACGGATATAAAACGTAATCTAGAAAAACACATAGTGAAATAATTAAGTATATTACTCCGTGAGGACAGAGTTGCGGGCGACATCTATTAGACTAAGTTATCGTGATAAAAAAGTATATGATATAATAAGAGACAAATAGCCAATTACTATTTATTCTTTGAAATTTGACTTTTCTGCGACATTTATAGGAATTTATTCGGCATAAAACGCGATGTGCGGGTCAGGTAAGGTCGCTACGGCTACGAACTGTATTGTTCACGGCGTCCGACGGAGTGTAGAGGGCGCTTTGTTTGCTTCCAACCCGAACCCGACGTCATGTTATCTTATTACACGTGTCATTTGCGGCACAACCAACCGGTCAGACACCATTGTACTGTTGAAAGGAGTACACGCGCAGTTTTTATGATAAAGTAATTCATTGTATTATAGCGTCGTTTTGTAAAAGGCGGAAAGAATACTAACGAAGCCTAGAAATTCGTTTCCTTAAATTGAATGAAAAAGTATAGGAATATTCATATATGAAAGTGTGATATAAAAATAATCTAGAACGGGCACTTAAATACATTGCAGAAAAGTTACAAAACTTGCGAAATCAAAAGCTCTCTAGGGAAGTCTTGAATGACGCGAGGCTATGATATCGACCTATTTAAGGGTGAAACGTTACGACCCATTTATAAAATATAAATACAGTACTCGTATCTTTTTTATGTATTTTTTCTTAATTAAACAGTTTATTGGAATAATAATATTTTTAATCCAAATTTCAGCACAGATATTACTTCCACAATGACCATAACTTTAATTTTGATACTCCAAAAGGTTTTTATGGCGGCACTAAATTTCCTTTGTGACCGGTCCTTACCCATGTTTTACGAGAAACTTAATTTCCTATAAAATTTTAGTCTCTATTGTGTTATTTTTAGAAATAACCGTCCGTTTAGAAAGAGAATAACGTTTATAACATGTTTTCTAAATTGTTGAAAACGTAATATCGGTAAATACTTGCATATCAATAAGTTCGAGTTAGCATCTTAGTAGAGGTCTATCCATAAAAGTTATATATGTTAGGAAGAAAATCCGAAAATGTGGCAGTGTATTGACCCAACACTAGCCTTACTAAAATGTCGACGTTTGTGTCCCCTCACTATTCATTCTGGAACTGGACTTTGTAACGAAAGCACGTCCTTCGCGCCAAGTGGTTCTAACTAATAATGTCTAAAAATACTTTTATTAGACATTTAAACCCAAACGGGTTTAGTAAACAAATTGTTACTTATAATTGTGAGAATCGAAACCTAAGCTTCATAATATCTGGAGTTCTCTTACTGCGGACTCCCTAAAGATTTTAGTCCTGTTGAATATTTAAATCTAGACGCATGTGTAAATAAGTTTTAAGCCTTTAGAGATATTAGCATAAGAGTATCCAGTGTTTCTGTTTGTTCATCGGGCTGTTTTATACGATGTGTATAAATGTAACTCACACAAGTTCACAATGCCGTTTAGATAAAGATTTACGTTAACATTCATCAAGCTCTTTATTTGTGTTTCCCTTCTTAACTGTATGTCATTGTGTCCTTAAAGATTTATAACTACTTAGAGACGTATGTGGATGGTACGATGAAAGTGGTTTTTTAACTCAGACATAAATTACATTTCTGATGTCTATATTAAATTGTTTTTGTTGTTTTACATATTTTTAATTAAAAAATAAAATATATTTTCTATGTATTTTATAGGATTTTTTAATACTAACTCTGAATATGTAAATAAAGGCCATGCTCTGAATATAAATTAATTTCTTTCAGTCATGTTGTTGTGCGTAATAATTATTAAATTTCATCAATTACAAATTAGGTCTGACTATTTTAAAATTAATCGAATAAATTTTGTTACTTTAACACTTCTTTATAAGCGGGTCACAAAAATTGATTAAGTGAAAAAGGGACAAAAAGCCGGCGGCAAACAATGTGTTAACTGAACTTCGCTGAGTTTTAACACATTTTTTATCTACATCCATGTAATATGTTACTTTAGTAGAATTTCTCGACATCTTTGACGTTCACACAATTCTTAACAATATTAAAAATATATAAAACTGAAAAGTATAGAAGTATAAACTTCTTTCATCTAAAAATCGTCTAATAAAAAAACCAAGGGAGCATTTTCCCTGTTTTTGTTCCATGACGTGAGCCGTCACCTTTCGCATGCAGGTCATTAACAAAAAGATAACGACGATATTGTGCGACTTCCCCGCGCCAGCCTCGTTACAGATAAGCCGGGAACGTTAAATATGTGCCTCTTGCGACGTGCGCCCTCGCGATACCGAACAATACTCAACATTACGTCGTATACATAGCTTTCATTCATTTAAAAAGTTTATTAAAATAAGTATTTCGTGATGCGAAAGTGATATCGATAATCGAAAGTATCGATATTTGAAAATCAATGAAAATCGAAAATGTCCGAATGATTTTTTTTTCATTTTATGGATTTCAAAATTTCAATTTCTTGTCGTACATATAACGTGGCACCCAATTACTAGTAACCTGGCGGAATCGGGAATACGGCGAAATTTTATCTTACTTATATTTTCTAGTCTTTTTTACTTAACGGCGTAGTTTGATTTTATAATTAGCGATGGCATTGTTAAAATATATAATTTAAAAACTAGGTTGAGTAACAAAAAAAAAACACTGTCCGATAAAATCAATCGGAGTTTTTTTTTAATAAATAAAATGTTCTGTGCACAATTTAAAAATTGCACCATCTGGCTGATTGAATGATTTTAGTATAACGAGTGTAACCATGCGTATTAGTACAAAATCCCGTGTTAGATTGTATTGGATGCAGTAACGAATGCATTTTTATCTGCACACAGGTTGCACAACTCGCAGCTGTTATTACACTTTTATGTTGCATATGTGTGTTTATCACTGGCTCAATTTGTTCATAGTAAATGAAATTCCTGAATTTATTTCTTCTATATAAAGCCAGTGGTAAATTGTTTTTTTTTTTAATTTTTACTGTAGCTCATCAACCAGCCTTTATCCCTATTGACAGTCGGCAGAATATGTACTACTCCATATATCTCTGTCAGCCGTCATATACGAATCTACCCCCTTCCTATGTATATCCTCTTTCACTCAATCATTTCATACTTTTTTTGGTCTTCCTCTACCTTTGTAGCCATCCACATTTCAATCTCATTACTTTTTTGCTTATATCATCATCATCTCTCCGCATAACATGTCCAAACGACGCTAATCTTTTACTCCTCAATTTCTCGATTACTTAATTTAATTTTAATTTAAATTTTTACTGTAGCTGCAAAAATAAATTTAGAATTTAATAAAGTTGTTTCTTTAGGAATATTCGATGTAAATGTATTGTCCCCTTGTGATTTTCGTTTAAATTGACCAAAGGCTTTGTCCAAACTGGAACACAAATTGCGTTACAGGGTTAGTGTCTTGTATCCGATCCGGCGGCTGTGTCTAGCAACAGATTGCTACGATCCGATAGCAATTAACGGATAACGTATCAACTGATACAAATTTATTGCAGTGTGTTAATGATCGATACGTTAAGCCATAGAATAATTAGATACCAAATGAACCGTGCTTAATTAGGATATATTAAATTTTTGGTTTTAACCCTTAACGTTTCTTCGAGTTATACGTGTTTTAAATGTAATAGCCTATTAATACACATACTTGAAGTAAATGTAGTAGGAAGTTTGAAAGTAGCGCCAGTGATCGAGAAATTGAGGAGTAAAAGAATAACGTGGTTTGGACATGTTGCGGATGCATGCGGATGGATGATGATGATATAAGCAAAAAAGTAATGAGATTGAATGTGGATGGCTACAAACGTAGAGGAAGACCAAAAAAAGTATGGTGTGTGAAAGAGGATATGCGTAGGAAGGGGATAGACTCGGATATGTCGGCTGATAGAGATGTTTGGAGTAGTACGTACTGTGCCGACCCTTGATAGGGATAAGGGCCGGTTGATGATGATGATGATGATGACTTGCGATAAAGTTATTACGAAAATTTATACTTTAATTTGTGCTTCGTAACTTTGAAAAAGTACTATTGTGCCTTATTGAGCGACATCTCAAGGTTTTTCCGGAATTATTGGTATATTTAAGTGGTTTAAACATCGTTTAAATATTAAGAAATAAATTCATATGAAATTTATAGTGATTTTTAAAATACCAAACTGGGACGAAGGTTTTTTTTTTCATTTTCTTTGTCGATACGGTAAATTTGATTTAGAGCTCTTAAATTCACGACCAATTGATTCTCGGCCGAATCGTGACGAAAAGAGAACTCGTTAGGCGCGTAGCGCTCCCGTAGTTGTGTGAAATAACTACATATACTACGACAGGCGCTTTTTATGATCTAAAATATTGAATATTTTATCAGAGTACACTACTTGCTTATACGAGAGTGATCTAAACTAATATTAGAATGAAAGCTGTACTATAAAGATCTTATGAAAATATCCATGTTGATATTACTCATTCAAAATGTGTGAGAGAAATATCACATCATTTTATTCATACAATTTGAAGAGAATATAAGTCTTCTAGTTTTTCTTTAGAAAATAATATTGGATGCAATACTTTACAGAAAATGTGTTGCTCTCACGGATAGTTTAGAAACTAAACGCCCGAGGAAAAATTAATCTGGTGGCCCTGCCAACAAATGTTGTTGTTTGGTTTCCGGCTCCGCGAGCTATAAGTAATCTCGGCACGTCATGCACTCAGCAGGCCGGTTTATTGGAAAAGTGGATAGCGCCGTCGCCAGCGTGGCTGCTTAACGCTTTACTAATGTTTGTTGTTTCGTTGTTATACTGAACTTTATTTATCACGCTACTCTATGTAATTATGTTATTATAAAATATACTTTTTACTGTTGCTACTTTAACTACAACGAATCAAATATGTTTATTTATTTTTATGTTTGCATTAAATTAAAAATTGAGGTTTCCGTCACAAATAATACTTACTACTTATTCCGTTACAAATAAATACCGTAATATACCAAAACACATCAATTTCTAGCAAGTACGGCAGACAGATTGTCAAATAAGTAAATTCAATTCCACAGTTATAGGCTTCCTTTGATTTTGCAATGAGATGCTCTTGAGATGAGAGAATCAGAGCCCCCTTCGAACAAGTTATGCATTAAAATTCATTCAGATGTCTCTTAGAGCACTCCACTTAGTCTGTATTCCGGAAGCCCGAGTATTAAAATAGTTGCGAGAGTGCTCCTTTATACTAGGTATTGAAAATGGAAAACGTTTTGCGGTCAGATCTATACGCGTATTCAAGCTGATATGAATATAAGCAGATATTTCTAGATATCGTGGGCTGTTCTTAATATAATATCATGCATAGATTAAAAATGAGAAAATATTAATTTTGCACTAAAGTCGTGATATTTAAAGCTTCGCTTTATGGTTTTCCATCAAACATTAGACGTACTAAATACCAATTTGTGTATTAGATTTAAGACAGGATTTATAGTAATGAGTTTTTCTAGTAAGTTGTTAAAAGCAAAACCAATGTTATTGGTTAAGAAGCAACTTTGTAAACATAGATATTGCCAGACTAAAAAACCCTAGCAATCGATTTGCGGCGTAACGTAAATATTTAATTACCGTCAGCGCCTGTCGTTTGCGTTCATACAACATTCATGTGTTTGTTCATTTTACTTCAATTAATTTATTTAATAAATACCAAGGAGTCGTAGTGCGCCACCTGTCTCCTGCTCCCGTTATAAATTCATATTGTTGGACGTGTTTCGAATTTATCTGCACTTATATTTTCTTGGCGTATTTTCTTAGCTATGAAAGAATGATCATTCCCTTTTACTTTATCTCCGTTGGCATATTTGTTTTGTCTATCTCAATTTAAATTATTATAATCTCCTCGAGTTTTAATCATAGTATTTGTAATGAAATGCAATTAAGTAAAGATAAAAAGTTGTAAGTGTATTTTATATCTTACTTCTTAATCTTGTTTCAATTTCTTGGTTCCGTTGACAATTGTAAATGCTACGTCAGTATGCACTAAGCCAGTCGGGAAGTAATCTTTGATCATACTTGCAGTTGACGGCAGTTATGACGAAGCTCATCGTGTTATTGTCTGGCTCAGGCATTGTCCCCTTTACAGGCTCCCGTTTAGTTTTAATTAAGTCCGCTTTGAATGTTCATTTCCGATTGTGGTCGTCGACTGTGCCCGGAATATCTGAACCGAGTGTATCTGTGCCATTTAATGTTTGCTTTTATATTAATCACACACTTTTTTCATTACTTTCGTACATGTTGGTGACAATGCTCTCTGTGCTACTTTATTCTTTTTAATTTCAATATAAGCGCAATAAAAACGTGATACAATGTACTAGGAAATACATATAATATTATTATAAGTGTAAGAGAATAAAAATGAAAAGGCAGTGCATTTTTATAGCTTTTTATCTAATAGCTCTTATACGAGTTCCTTTTATTTTATGAGGTGGGCGGGCGGTGGTACCTGCGGCCTGGGAGCTCCGCACTCCGTTCATTTTATTTACTTATTGAAAGTGGGTCTCGGCTTGATTATGAGATTCTTCCGTGCATTTCTCTCGGGGAGCTATTCATCGATACCCGAGCTGTTATATCAAGACGGTTAAATTCATTCATTCTATTTAAATAAGTAGGTGTTCCGAGAAAAGGAAATTTAGCTTATCTAAATTATGTTTTTTCTTATAAAATCTTTTATACAATGAAAAACAAAATTCATAATTATATTTTAAATAATTAAACCGTAATATTTTATAGGAAAGAAGAGTTTTTGATGTTTTAAAACATTATCTTTATGGTTTTAGGATGCTTATAAAATTTAATGAAATCCTTTTAGTAAAAGAGAAGGCAAAATTAATCGTAATATTGACGTTGAAGGTGGTAGAAACATTTAACTTGAACTCGAAGGGAACCAAGATGTAATTAAAATAAATATTTGGCACGAAATCCGGGTCGCGGCGGCTAAGTAGAGACATTCCCGGCCTTTGAACAACTTCTTGTTTATGTTTGCTCATTAAACAAATATAAACGGGAATTCAGTTTTAATACTGTGGTTTTTCTTAATAACAATTATGTTAATTTTCTTTGATGAAATAAATATTTGATCAAAGAATATTGCTTCTAAAAATTCTTTAGTTTTTTAATAATATTTTACTCCGAATTAGTATGGTGCCGGAGGCCTAATTTATTTCTTCTATACCGTCCCAACCTTTTCGAAAGAATGGGAATGATAAATTTGAAGGAGAGGACGCATAGGAAGGAGAAACCTTCGCTTTCTGTTTCGATTAAGATAGACATCGCATTTGCAACTGTAGATGTGCATGTGCATTCGCTGATTCGGCGAATTCATGTGACCGCTTGCTAGCTTGCTTAATAATATAAAAAATACACTCGCATTAGCGTTATCATTTTCTATTAATTATGTTTTTAATTGATAAGTTATCTATAATCACAAAGGCCAGTAACAAATGCTAATAACATTATTAATTCTCGAGAGAAACCTAATCCTGTTGTCAGTATCGTAAGTGTAATATATCGGCATTGGCTTTGTCTTGCAAATGACAAGACACTAGTCATAATCAGATGGGCGATTTGTATTCGAAGTGCGTACGCATAATTAACCAGTAGTTGCTGGCGCTATTTGATTGAACATTAGCAACGCAACTGGATGCCAAGGCACGGACGGCTAATGGTGCGACAACTCTCGACTGATTTGCCCGATACAGATCACACATGCGTTTGTAGCAAACATCTATTGAATTAGCAATCGCCTTTAAAGTAAGCGCATGCATCAATGGAATAAGCTTAACAATACATGCAAATATCGGACCAGTAAATTATAAATGTATCATGCGGCATGTACGCGATAAAAATCACTCGAATCTTGTACCTTATTACAATTTTGTTGAAGAATAGACAGAACTTTGTGCTTGAAAGGAAATATCTTTTGTGCAATGTAATATTTTGAAGGAAATTTAATTCAACCGCAACATCGTGAAGAGGGATATTTCTGTTATTTAGTTATAATATCTCGCAACAATTTCTAAATGACTTTACGATGTATAAAACAAAGCTCCCTTAGTTATTAAATTGCAATTGTACTTGCTTTTACGTTGGCCTAATGCAGTTTTAATATTTTAAATGTAAAACAGTATGACAGGGGACTATAAACTGTATATAAAATAAGCAAGAAGTTAACGAGCGTGCCTACGGTCGCTCCACTCGCTGTGATAGCGCGGAAATGCTCAACCGACATTTTTTAATCTTTTTTATTCTTCCCCGGGCACCGTCTCCGCACCTGCACTCTATTGCCGTTTTTGCAATTTCAGTATTATGCGTTATGAAAAATCAAATCCTGTTTAAATATACCATGAATGATGATGATGATGAATAAAAACAAACCAAGAATGATTAGTTTCAATTTCGAAGGAATGATTAAAAACTCGATTTTTTTTCGACTCTGGTAATAATATCTGATTGGTGAAATTCATTAACGGTTAAAATAACCTTCCCTAAATCATTCAAATAGCTAAAGTGCATATAGCGTATAAATAATGCAATGTAAATTCAGAGACGTTATCCTTTCCGTACGTTTGGGCTAGACTGATGGTAGCTTTACATCTTAAAGTTCATTCTAAGAGTTCTCCTGAATCCCAGGTTTATATACATTTTGTGGATTGGTAAAAAATATCTCACGTGTTTACTTAATCTGTGCATGTCTGGTCTAACTTTTCATTAACTTGCCGGAGAGAGTCTATTGCAGAGTAATGCTTTGTTTTTCAGATTACAAAAATATTTGAATGTATGAAATGTAAGAATATGATATGAAAGTGTTACTTACTGCGCCCAGTAGTACAGCTAGGTGCTGAATGCGGTGTATAGAATTCTTTTTTATTAATTAAAGAACATATTATAAAATAATCTTCGCGAAAACGCTACGACGGCACGGCCCGGAGGGACCGAGTCGACTCAAACAGGAAGCCGTACTTGCGATTGCAATTTATTTCTTTTCTATTTTATTATCGCTTTCTCAAAGGTTTAGTCATTGACGTTAATCGCTTTATAAGAGTAAAAGTGCAAAGTGGAGCGTACAAGTACGCTTGAGCACTACCTTGTTGGGCCTGAATTCATTATTGTCTCTGTACTAAGGCTGCGCTTCAAAGAAACTGCTGAGTTATCTACTAATCTGTGTCGACACGTGACACCACTTCACCGATTTATTGCGCTTTCGGGATCTATGTATTGATATTGAGGTTAATGGGCAATTTGCATATTATTAAAGTTTATCTTAACTAAAATGCCTTTTCATTTAATAGTAGTATAGTCATATTACTGAGTAGCTTATGAAATATTACTAATATTATAAATGCGAAAGTTTATATGGTTATAGTAGGTATCTCGAGACCGGCTGCATGAATCTTGCTTTGATAGAGTTTGGTGAAAACCGGCGATACTAATTTCTTTTATTTTGCGATAATTGTATCGCAATTTGATATTGAAGATATGTAAGTCGGGATCAAGTGCTCGGCATTTGGCAGAAGCTGGACACTCGAGGTGCTGGCTGGCGCCCAACGCGCTTTATCTTAATACACTCGCTTGTCGCTTTCCTTCACTCCAGCCATAACTTGCTTTTCCACTCGACTATTGTTTCGGTCGGGCGTCGCGTCGTTAGCGGCTTATTTGATATGTTCCAACAGTGAGTTGCACTCAGCGTTGCTTAATAATGTATTTAATTTTAGAAATTTCCCACTGTTTTGCTCAACTTGTCGTGAAATTTGTGTTGGTTGGAGCATCGGCGTGGGCGAAGGGGCCCGGAATTTAATTCGGCTGCTGGTGTTCCCCGCGACTGACGGCGTCTGACACGCGGCGACGCTCGCTCCACGATTTTCACCGCATTCTGTTTAACCGAACGGATTTTATTGTATTTGAATTCTACGCTTCCCGACATGCTATTTTTGGAAATAAGAAAAGTATCGCGCTATTTTTGATCATCTTCGCGTCTTTTAAAGCAATAACAAAGGTGTCAATTACAGTCTTTGTTGCACGTACCTTAATATGTCTTTTTCGCCGTCAATCAAATACGAAATTTGCATTTGTAAAATTTTGAAATAATTTCCAAGTTTCGCGCAAACCGCAAACCGAAACTTCCTGCCTCGTACAGCAGCGTTGTGGAATGGTCTGTCCTCGGCGGTATTTCCAAACCGCTACGACTTAGGGTTCTTCAAGAAGCGAGCTTATCACTATCTCAAAGGCCGGCAACGCATCTGCGGTTCCTCTGGTATTGCTGATGTCCATGGGCGTCGTTGAACACCTCGGTGTTTCCGCTGCTCGTTTGCCCCCTTCTGTTATAAAAAAAAATTGAAACAGCCACTGAAATAGTCATCATTATAACATTACTTTTCAATTATACCGAATTGTTTTCAGAAGTAATGAAACTCGCAGATGCGTACAAGCAATTACGTAAATAAATTAAATGTTTGTAAAGCCGTTCGGTCGGCTGTGGTCAGGAGGTCGACCTCCAAACTCGAACTAAATTCAACCGCGATTAGAAACAATTAGGTGCACGATTCGTATATTTCTCCTGACCCAGGTATGTTCGTGTTTTACCAACAATACCTCTATTTCTGCTCTAATTACTTGAAGTGTCTTGTCTAAGCCAACTCGGTTGAGCAATTTACATTTAAATGATATATTTTCTTTCTTTACATTCCAAGATGTTTAAATTTCCTTGCTTATATTTTACTTATAAACTACACCCGGAACAATCGATATTTAATGCACTAAAATAACATACATCTCATCAAACATAATATAATTTAGATTTCATTACAGACACCTGCTTCAACAATAATACGATTGATACGTATTTTGCGACATCCTTTGGTTTTATATTAAACTTTGTTATGATTATAAAGATAATGATTTCTATAATTCTAATACTATAGTCGATAGTCTTATGCTCGTTTTTACAAACCAGCCCCTAAAGTATTCTTATGTCTCTTTGGTAAAGGGTCTCTCTAAATCTAAAGCAAAATTATAAACTCTTAGGTGACACAAAAAACTTGGTGAAAAATTCTTACTAGAGGCTTAAGGGACCCCCTAAATTTAAGAAATAGTTGGCGAGAATGACCAATGATAATGCATAAGTAAAAATAAGTTGACTATTTATTTATTTGTGTACATATGTAAAGAAAAGTTTGGATACTATTGCATTTTACGTATTCTACTAAAAGTTTTGTTTACACCTTGTTCGAGAAGAGAGACTATTATGTACGACGAACAAGAAATAATGTGTGGTGGGGCGTTGTAAACGGAAATCGTTGCTGTCGACGAACCGTCATGGCGTAGTGGAATGGGCCCGTAACGCGCAGCCCTATATCCGCCGTGAAATTGAACGTGTTGCCGCTCCCGCCATGCAATCCTGTATAGACCCACTCGTATTAAGGATATTCGTGCTCTACCGAAATTTGTACTCCATTTCGGAATATCACCGATGAGATTCGTGTATCGACAGAATTCTGACGAAGTGAAATTACGCTATCGATTTTTATATCTGCAGATATATTAAATTTTGCTATTACTGCTAAACTATAGATAAGTCTAGTCTTTAACTAAGATTACAGATGTTTACAATATTACAAAAAATGTATTTTTCTTTCGTCTAAAACTATATTATTTTTTTTAATATTTTAATGGAACAAGTATTATAGACATTATATAGTAAATATGAGGAGCGTTACATTTAATTTTATATTCAAAGTTATTTAAATAATGTGCTACATAAAGTCTGTACAATGTTTAAAATCCACTAACACACACGTCCTTGTAGATAATAAGGATAAAGCAAAGAGTCCAACAGGTCGAAGTGAAGTCGACAAAGCCTACCGCGCAAACACGGAGTAACGCTGAGTAAATATTACATTTCGACGCGCTAATGCTCGAGTGCTCTCCCAAATCCGACGACTCGGGGCCTCGTTAAGTTTACATAATAAATATTCCTTTTTTTTTACCAATCCTCAGACTCGAAAGCCTTTACTGACATAATAATACGCATACATGTTTAACAATAGATAATATTGTAATTGCGTACTTTATGTTAAATCGAATTTAGCATCCCGGAGGCCTAATTTAGTCCTCTTTCTCTTATAAGGAAAGTATGGAAAGTGGAAGTGGACTTTTCGGGTGAGAGGATGCATGGAAAGGGAAAATGTTTTCTTTCCGTGCATCCTCTCCTCTATCGATTGAAGGTAGGCAACACATATGCAATTGCGTATGTCTATGGGCAACGGTCACTTCGCTATTTCAGCGATCAGGCGGCCGCTCGCTCGTTTGCCACCTTATGATATAAAAAAAAAAACTATAAAGCTAACTACCCATTTCGCTAGATAGAACTTAATTGATACAATGTAATATTCATCAGCTTTTACAGCAGAATACAACTTGATAGTTTAATGATTTTCAAATTTACTATTATTGTACTATTAAGTTGCTTACTGTATTTAATTAGCTGTTTCAATGTATTTTTATATTCAAAATGTATTTTCTAAACTAGTGTTTAATTTTAGTAAACATAAGACATATTAGTGACCTGAAAACTATTGTAACGACTGCAAACAAAGAACAATAGATTTTCTAGTCACATGAGCACTCGGCCCAGGCTATATAATTCCACTATTATGCTGAACTAACAAATCAACGTAACATTTTGTCGACGACCTAGTCTGATCCCAATTTATATTCATGGCCCTCTTCGCACATTCTTCCATTTTATCTTTTACTGAATAGTTTGATTTTGGAATTTGTATACTGGAAAATGTTCAGGACCGAAATCTATGAATGTCGAGCTGATGTATAGCTTGAATTATAAAGTTTTGCGCAATGAAAAAACTTAAGAAATAAAAATAGAAGGGTCTGAAAATATGATGAATACATAGTGTTTACATTGTTGACAATCTTTGTTTATTAAATTATGTCACCTTCATTATTTAACTAATATTATAAATGCGAATGTTCAGATTAATGGAGAATTTCAGCGCTAAATAGATCGCACTGAAATTTGGCAAAGATGTAGAACGTGGTCTGGAAGAACTTAAGGCTACTAAGTCTATTCGTAATTCCGCGCGCGAAGAGACGCGTGCGACAGCTAGTATTCTTTATTGCCTGGTAACTTATAAAAAATTTCACGATTTTCTTTAAAATAGTCACAGTATTATATGATATAAATAAATAATAACAATAAATAATACTATGAGCTAGAATATCACAACAGCGAGATGGCAGCTATAGTATAATTGCATTAAATATAGCTTAGTGTTTATTATCTTTTAAAGTTTTAATGCTCTTATAATGAGAAGATTTTTCCACAACACGTTTAACTCATCCGCATTATTATATTTCTAATAAAATTTTTGTACGTTGAAATAAATAAAGAGCTTGTCGAGAGGGTTCTGTATTCGTATCAAGTATTTTTTCAGTGATTTTTTTTTGTATATTGCTCTTTGACTTGTAATTTAAATATTACCAATAAATCTTGCATTGTATTGCATTGTAAATATTTTCCAGTAATTTCTTAAGTAATGATTAGTTAACAGGTAATTATGTTATTTCATATGTTCTCATCAATCAAAAAGTATAAGTGTTTGCAGAAATTCATTGGATAGATATTTTATGCAGTATACCATGTGAAATGTTCACTCTCTAGTCGACTTTAAAAAGAAGAAGGTTATCAATTCGTTTGGATTTTTTTTTCGTTTCAACATGCATCCATCATCGGCTCACTATACGTCCCCACCGATGGGCGGAACTTACCCTAAGTTAGGGGTAGGCCATAGTCAACCACGCTGGCCAAGTGCGGGTTGGTTCACTTCACACATATCTTTGAATTTCTTCTCAGATATGTGCAGGTTGCATCACTTTGTTTTCCTTTACCGTAAGAACGTCGGATGTAAATCGGAAATAGAAAAACACATTGGTGCATGGCGGGATTTGAATCCAGGACCTGCAGATTGCAAGTCAAGATGTAAAATACATTAAGAGGTTTTAGAATCAAGTATAAACGTTATCTAGGAAGCAAAACTTGTTTAACGACAAAACCACCGGAGAACTGAGTAAAACTACATTTGGCTACTGGCTTAAAGACCACCGGCCAGCGAGTTAATTAAACTTTAACAGTAAACAAAATAATCCCTGCGATATCATTTTAACGAAAGATTTTACGGTAATTATTCTACTTATAAAAGGAATGTCCAATGAAAATAAATTGAAACTTAAAGTATAAGCAGCATAATTGTAATCTTATTTACTAATATTATAAATGCGAAAGTTTAGATGGATCAATGAATGTTTGTTAGAAGGCATCTCCAGAATTACTGCATGGATCTCGCATTAATTTGGCATAGATGTAAAACATAGTCTGGAAGAACACATAGGCTACTTCACGGGCAAAAGCTAGTGTTTCAATACAATTTGTAGAACAAAGAAAGATTATCGAACAGAAATTGACATTCAATTTTATTCACAGTTATGTTAATCAGTAGCTTGTAGGATCAGTAAGAAGACTGTATTCTGGTTTGAAGGACATTTTCAGGACTGAGCCGAGTTAATGAGACGTCTCGAGGTAATTAGAGCGAATATGGCATTGAACAGAATTTTGGAATTACGAATAAGAAATATTAGTGTGATCCAGTTGAATATAGCATCTTCATCTTCATGCTTTTGCAGTGTATTTTATTTATCATACACAATGAAGTATTTGCTGCTTATGACAATATTCTATGAAGGCTTATTGCACCCTGAGGTGTCGTTTGCGGTGCAGCAAATGCATTTATGGTGTTTCATATACTTGTATACTTACCTGTTATCTCATATAACTACTGAAATTTTTCGATAAATTTCTTTTGTTTAAAAGAATTTTAAATTCAATTTTACGAAAAAAAATATTTTAGAAATACCAACAAGGTATTGTGATTTCGTTGGTAAAACAAGAATTTTCCGGCGATATGACTAGATAGCATCGAGCCAAAGTAATATCCCAGCTAAATGCCTGTCGCGGCGCGGCCTCGGCGTCCCGAAGTTTTTCAATCTCACTCCGCGTGACTTTCGCGGAATTCGGTGTACCGTAATCTCGTTGTAGGGGCACTCGTTTTCGGTTCACTAAGCCGAAGATCTTTTGATGATAGAACTTCCTCCGAACGTTCCACTTATTTAGTAAATATTTTACCAATATCTAGGCCACCAGTTATTAAATCATGTGCTACGAAACTTTTTGTTTTAACAATACGCTTACGTTAGAGTCTTAATGGTTTTGAATAAGTACAACAATCAAGGACATATCGTATGCTTGGAGTGTTTTATATAATAAATGTTTGTGTAACCTTTTCAAAGCGTTCATACGTTCGTTTATAAGGTATGTTTTATCTTATAATTTATTTTATCTTCGAATATTTGTAGTTTTCCAATATGTTCTATTTCAAGATAATACAACGATTCGCTTCCATACGCACGAAAAACATATTCAAATTTTATTCGCAGAAATCCCTCGAATAACTGAGTATTCAACCATTCACAACAATGAACCGCTTTACCATTTTGTAATTCTGTTTGCGTCCACGAGAACGGCCGACCCATTCTTTCGCCGTCGCGGATCTTATCCGTTCAGATATTTCACTGAAACGCAGAACATCTAAAATTATATTCTTTTATTACTGTTACCTACTTTTTAAATGTGGATTTCTTCCGTTCTTTAAATTCCGTAACGTTTTTTCCTTACCATATACTACTATATAGTTTAGTGTTTTGTACCAAAAGATACCACGAAAAAAAGAAAATAATTTTTATTTGAAATAGTAAAGTTTTAAGGCTGTTCCGAACATTCTATGAGGATTAAGATTTGTTACTTGTACAATGTAAACGGTTTAAATCACTTTAGCTAAGGCGAAAAGTGTCTAAAATGGTTTCTACGCACAACTGTAGTATGAATGCGTATATTTTTTTAATATTTTTTGCTTCAAAGTACACACGCTTCCGCGTCAGCTCTTACTATGAATAGGCCTCAACTAAAATGTATTTTATTTACCGAGACTACGTGACGGACCGCTGAAGACGCAGCCGGCGCTCTCCCGCTCGTTTGTCACACAAAATTATTACCTACAACTACCCAGGACATTTGTCATTCGTGATGTTTGTTAATCAATCCTCGTATCATGTCCTTACTCGATACAACATTTAAATGTGACATTAATTTTAATTAGTTACTTTTTTACCTTTTAACATTCTTCAACAAAAATTGTGTTAAATTTAGTTGTAGTGCCATGTAAGGAAAGAGCTTTTTCGTTACTCGTTTCGTTCTCTTGTAAAAATAAAATAATAGGTAAAGATAATTATTTTAACACAATTATGGAAAGACGAGAGACGGCGCGCAAGCGGAGCCTTTTCTAGGAGACGCACCAACCAGGAAAAATAATTTTCCTCTTGACATATTTATTGCGGCGCCGTCAGTTTAAAATGTCATTTTCCAGCTTAATTAAAATAACACGAAATCTTTTGCGCGGAATGAAGCTCTTCAACACGTTATTAATGCTTTCATTTTACAAAATGGCAATGTTTTTAAAGATGATAGAACAATATAACTTAAATTTTTTTTTGTTTTTTAATTTTGTTTTGTCCAAGAATTATTTGTTACTTAAATAAAAAATATTTACAACAAAACGTAAACACAAATGAAATAAATAAAACTTACGAATTTAATGCGGCAATAAAAATGCGTTTATTCGACGAAAGGCAAATATTTAAAACGTTTAAATTAAATGTAGCGTTGAACACATCGTGAGCGGCGACGCTGCAACCGGAAAATTTCATATATTTATAAACAGCAGACGTGTCTACGTAATCCCACTTGGCTACGGAGTCAGCTTTAGGCACTTTGGCTTTGTTTGCAAATTTCCCAAGTTTGTGATATTCAAGACGTATGAATTTTGACGAACGATTACCCGATCAAGATTATATAAATATGCACTTTTGATTACAACACTTTAGTTATAATAATAATAATAAACACTTTAGTTATCTTTGCTTAATGCTACGATGATCAAAAATGTTACCGATTTAATTTGTAATGAGTTTTCATCAGGATACTCTGACAAGGAGACAATGTTACTCTTTCGATTTGTATTCATCCCTAATAAGGTGAATAATCATTATATTAACGGTTACTTTTTTAGGGTTCCGTACCTCATACAAAACAAAGGAACCCTTAAAAGATCACTTTTTTGTGCGTCCATCTGTCTGTAAAGACCCTTTTTCTCAAAAACGCGTGAAGGTATCAAGCTGGAATTTATATCAAATACTCAGGTCTGCGGTCCCTTAGTGCTGTGGTAAAATAAAAGTTCTAACCCAACGCAATCAAAAGATACAACCGTTTATTTCACAAATTTACGCATTTTTTTCCATTTCTTGGTATCGATATTCGGGATAAAATACTATCCATCAGCAAAGTTCTAATAAGTTACACTGCTAGGAGAGTGGCAATGTGTAAATAGGCTTTTTGAAGTAAGACCGAAATCCCATTACCCGGAGACGTGGCATCAAGGGCCGCAAATTGGATTCACTTAGGTCGGACGGCTCGAAATAATATAGTTTCGACGTTGCAACCTTTTTAATTTGCCTCTCTGCTTCATAAATGCCGAAAATATACGTATAGGATATACATTTTATTGAGGTAGTTTTGGATCTACTCCAAATTTGAGAAGCTGTTTTTAGGAGTTTTATTACACTAGCGAAAAGTTTAACTTTCTTTTAAAGGTCGACGACTTAGCAAATAACCGAGCCTTTTTAGTTTAATAGTCTAGTTTTAGTCTCTTTTTATTTTAATTTACTAATTAACATAATATCTACAAGTTTTTAGTACTACTTACTAATTTATAAATGCCATAGTATAGATGGATGAATGATTGAAGTTGTTACTTATCTCGACAACGGCTAAACGAATTTCAATGAAATTTTGCATAGATATAGAAAGTAGTCTGAAAGAATACCTAGTTCTGATTAAGTTAGTTTTTATTTATGTGCGGACGGAGTGGCGACAGCTAGTTTAAAATAAAACAATCCTTGGCAAACAAATCACACTCGCCCGTTTCCTACAATGCTAATTAGTTTAATCTGATGTATGGTGCAGAGTACGACCATAGTATGAAGGACTCTTGATAATCCGTTTGCGAGCGTGACAGCCGAATGGGCAGCTCAATTCCTACCCTGTAATTAAGGAGTCACCTGCGTGAACTCACTCCACGTAATTGAAGCTTTCAACTTGGCCCGAGTTATGTATGCCAACTCGGGGCGACTGTGGTTTGCGAGTCAAATTTCATGCAGATAATATAAGACCCCTTTAACGACGCAACTTGTGTGAGCTACGATTTAATTGAAAGCGTTAATAAAGTAGGGCGGAGGGCGCAAACATTTGGCACAACAAAATGTATATACATTAAGGTCATTTCATCAGACCTTTGTCTCCCTTTACTGACAATTTAGGGATTACTTAAATGTGTCTATTAAGATATCTGACTAAATTTATATATGTATTTGTTACATTTAGTATCCGTACTAAATTGCTCGTATCTTTTGTATCAGTATAGCTTACATTGTAAATTTGGGTAATTAACGCGATCGGATATAGTTTTTTTTTGATGTAATTAATTGTTAATTTTATTTAGAAACACCGCTATGGATCTCCCGTATATCTCGTTTTTTATTCGCTGAGAGAATAGATGGATAGATTTTTGGTTCATATTTTCAGTTTTTATAAAGTTTCATTTTTTAAATTTTATTACTGGATAGTGTTTTTTTATTCACTTAACCAACTTCGCTCGGGCTTTATTAAAATATATTCTTATCCCGAACGAACCTAGCATATATAGGTACGGCGCTGCAATAAGCGTGTTTGTTACTATGAACTAAATTATATTATAGTTAATCATTGCGAAGATATTTGGTTAATTTAGTTTGGTGGCTTGGTAGGTGTTTATTAGGCGCTTCAGTAATAATGTCGAATAGTTTCTGGTCGGGTAAATCTATAATCGCGCGACAAATAGCGACAGATAGAGGAATGCTCGCATACCGAGCGCCGAGAACTAGCGCCGGCGCCCCAGCCCACTTGGATGTCAGCCAAGTCGGCATCGACTTCTGTTTGTTTATAGTACTAATTCGTGTAGTGGGTGAACCTCTACTTGTTACGTTGTGAATTCGTAAAAGGTTGTTTTACTCCGCTAATTTCCCTTCTTGTGTATTTAATGTGGCTTCTGTCTTGTGATTATACTCGCTTTCGTAATCAATGTTATGTTATTCCAGTTTTGTTTTACTTAGTATCAAGCATTATTAAACTCATTCTGTACTCATTTTTGGTATTACTATTGTATTTGATTCATCAGTTCAAATATTTTCTGCAAACTTAAACAATTATAACGTGCTTTTTGGTAAGTTTGTCTTTAAGAAGGTCTAGATGATTTTAAGATACATTTTCATTTGTAACAAAAACAGGAATAGATTCTCCCAGTCAATAAAAAGTGGAAAACAAGGGCTAATAAACGTGTGCCCTTCGTTATTCCGTGACAAAGTTGCCTAAACAAACTTAATCGGGCCGCGGCTTAATCATGCGTTCTTCGCCATCTCCCTGTTTACATAGGACTCGGTAACATCTGGCTTTGATGAACTGAATACTTCGCATTTAGGTTGCCAGCACTTGAAATGGTGCCAGCTTATTTTAAGTGGCGACGTCTGCTCAAGATTTGCGTCTAATGTTGCCCTCGTATTTTATGGCTCGTTTTGAAATCATCACCTTATAAATATGGTCTTATTATTTACTAAAGTTCCGCAATGAAGAAGTTGCTCGTGCGCTGAACAGAGATGAATGTTGAGAGGAACATTATAAGTAACATATCTAGTTATTAGTAATATATAATAAATTACTATTTTATTCGTATGTAATTTCTTATCAATGTTTATACTTAATTCAATTTCATCTTATATATTTTACGATATGATTTTAACGGAAAAAGTTGTTCGTCTTTTACGTATAGGATGAAGCAGAGAGGAGTGTTTACATTGTTCTTGACTACGAACAGTTTCCACATCGATACCATTTTAAGCCCGCTACACACCATCAGTTTTGTATGCACGGTTTTAACTGTACAGTACGACATTTGTGTACAGATGTGTAGTGGGCCTTAAGTAAACGGAATATTTGTTTCTATTATAATTGTATTTAGTTTTCTTTAAGCATATTCTCAGCTACTTATAGAGGGGAACAATAAGTACATATACTTGTGTTTGTTTTTTTTTCCTCTTAATTATCTTAGTATTATCAATGTAAATATTTGGATGGATGAATGTTTGTTAGAAGGTATCTCCGGAACGGCTGATTAAGGTAATAATACTACTTAAGTTACTAATTAAGGTAATAATTAATCCTACGTAGAAGGCGTCGCGGGCGACAGCTAGTATTACAATAATCTGAAACGCGAGTAACGCTATTTTATATAAAGCAGTTTTCACTTTCGCGTAGTTCGCTCTCTCATACGTGTCAATGGCCTACGTGCATGGATGGCCGCAGCATTTATTGATGCAATATGTTTTTGCAATATATTTCACAGATTATTCATCGCGTGTGTCTGTCTGTTGTCGTACACCGACATAGAGTATTTATCAACATTAAATAAATGAGACTTTGTCGTTGCCAGAATATAATTTAATTAATGTGCTTTTAGCAAATTATTTTTGATGAAATATTAAGTTTGCTTTTAAAACTGATATTTTGTATTTTAATTAAATCAAAGTTTAAATATAGGATATTATGTTACGTATTTTCAATGTAAGCTTCAATTTAAATCTTGTTTGTGTTAAATTGTTTCGCACCGATAATTAAAAATGTAGCGACATCTTAATTATACAAAAAAAAAATATAAAAAAAATTAAATATTAAGTATTATAGTAAATTTAAACATATTCTACTACATTTGAATACGACTTTTAAAATACATTTAAGCTTTTTATCTTGCTAATATTATAAATGCGAATGTTTAGATGGATGGATGGATCCTTGTTTGATCTCCAAAACGGCTACATGGATCTCGCTACAATTTGGCACAGATATAAAACATAGCCTGGAGGCTATTAAGCTATTCTTATTTTTATATTTTCCCATTCCGGCGAGGACGGAGTCACTGGTGACAGCGAGTACTTTATATTTCAAGACTTCTAATCCATTAAACAAAGTAATATTCTAATTGGATTGTGTATAGCATTGGTTAACACTGAAATAACTTATCACGTACTTTGCATGCAAGTAACTTTATTATTCAATCGGTATCCACAGATAAACAACTTGATATGTGCTTATATTAAAGTTACGGAAATACAATTAACAATTGTAATCGAAAAGGTTTTTATATCGCCGCCTTATGTTGCGCATTCATCAAAGTGTGTGGATGTACGTGTACAGTTGCGCAGTAGGCAAGAGCTTGACTATATATGTCTAGGTTTGATCCCACCGTGTATCAATTGTTTTCTCGATTTTTGAATTTTATACGTCTATTTGACCGACGTTGTTATACATATCCGCGAAGAAATTCAAAAATATGTGTGAAGTGATGGTTCACTGGCCCGCACTGGGCTAGTATAGTTGACTGTGAAATTGTTACTGCTAAAAAGGATCTATTCAAAGGTCCAAAGCCCCTTGGTGTGGACATATATGAGCTGACGACCCCGGATGTCTTTCTTATCTTACTAATAAAAGTAAAAAGTAAACTTTTATTATAATATAAATGCAAAAGTGTGGATGGATGTACCGATGTTTGTTATCACATTACTTTACAAAGGCTACAAGGATTTGGACTAAATTTAAAACTGAAGTAGGTTATAGCCCGAAATACTCTATTCCGTTTTTCTTTAATTACACGGGACGCAGTCGCAGACGACAGCTAGTTGCAATATAACTATGATAATGAGTTAAAGTGGGTTATAGTTTGTTCCCAATATCTCCAGCAATGGCGGCGACTCCCGTCGGAAATAAAGTTTGATTTAGTTTAGACACGACAATCCGTTTGCCGCAGCAATGGGGAATCCAATTATAGCAAAAGTCCTTTACTTGAACTGGCCTTTGTTTATGATACGATGATACAAATCTACAGCCCTATCAGCATTTTTACGCGACTGTCGATATTAATGTTTTCCGCGGTAATGAAGTTATAAAATTTCGATAGCGAAAACTATCACGAGAGTTCGCTATTGATGTTAATATAATATTTGACATTGTAGTACATCTAACAATTCAAACAAAGAAGAGAATCTAATAAAAACAGCAGCTCGAAATATAGAACGTGTACTTTGGAATACAATTGGCGAAGATTTTTCAGCCGAGATATTCTTCAACTTCCCGGACTTCTTTTTCCTTATATTTTTTCCTGAATAATCTATAATAATTCGTATTTCGGTCCACGGAATTTATGCCAATGATTATATCAAGTCTATATCAAATTTATTATAAGGTTCGATCGTATAATAAACTAACAGTGTTATTTTATCAGAGTTGATTTAACTCTTAGTTTACAAACCTACGTTGGCCAACTCTCAGCACTGAAGTGTACGAAGCTTAGATACGACAATCGTTCACTGGAGCAACAACCAATTCAATTATAGATATAGTCCCTCGCTTCAACTGATCCCGCGCGGAACAAACTTACATTGCTTCTTGTAATAGATAGATAAGAATAACGAATCGATGACATTCTTACATTTCCAACAATGTTATTCCAAAACTTCAATGTTCATTTTGCGAAGTTAATTTTAAAAACTAGGCAGTTTTGTTAAAAAATATTTGATATTGTCTTTCCACATCACACATTATTGGTGTCTTCTCAAGTTTTCATATGGAGATGTTCTGGCTTACGTTTGCTAACAAACCCCAAGATTTCTTTTCGTTGTCTACATTAATTGGTGATAGTGGCAGTGTACTTTAGTGAAATCCGAAAAGGACTTCCATACCCAAGTAACGTAAATGTTCGAGATCCAACGATATTAGTCGTTAAGCGAACTATGCAATACAATGTCATAGAGATCACAGCATGGATCGCCGACATTTCTATTAGTTATAGCCAAAGCCAATCGCTCGCAACCTGTTGTGAGAAAAGTGGCTGCGATTTTTAAGATGTGTGAGTAAATTTATTCCCGTGACATGTAGTTGCTATGACTCAAGTGACCGTATAGACGACATTCGTCGACGATTCAACGTTTTGTACGGAGCGCGCAACGTACCTTCATCACAAGGATCCAATGTTAGTTTCGAAGATTTACATCGTCTCCTGTGCGAATGGTCGTAATCCACATAAACGAAGCCGAACAATTATTAAAAACGTACTAACATAGCAAGCTAGTAAAACTATTTTACATCAGCAGAATAAAAGCAAAATGTCGACAATTTGCCAAAAAAATAAATTTATATACGTTTTCAATTACTGGCTACTGTGATCTTCGTTTTTTTGTAACAGCGAATATTAATTGCTGGTCGCGGTGGCTGCTTGCCTCCAGTTCCGGATTAAGCAGTAATTTATAGCGCTGTCCGTTTCAGCCTACTGTAACGCCATGAAATTCTGTTATTACCTTATATCTTAAGCTCGTTTTTCTAAATGTATTTTATTAAAAAAATCTTATTAAGGAAACTATTAACATGTCAATTATACTTTTGGATTTGACGTCTTAAGTTTAATTTTCTAAATTAATTTAAATCATCAATATTCTTTATAATATTTAATTTAAACGAAATTATTAATTTAACGATAAAATATCTTAACAACGTATATGTAGTTTTCGTAGTGACATTATGTATATTCTTTTTCATTCTTTATAGCCTGAAGGGGACAGACGAAATCGCACAAAATATCCCCATTTTCCCCTTTTAATACTACCAGTGAAACTAAAGTACAGGGCAGAGCCGGGGGCGGTCGCCAGCTGTTCGCTCTCGCCGCGATTCGTGCGCGTTTATGAAAAAACTTTTGTCTACATCCTTGGCATTGTCTTGTCAACTGTTGAATTCATTCCGGCTTTTAACTTTATCTTTGTTCGCCATCGTGTCACTGACCTATGTCAGTAACTTTAATTAAAACTCTATTTATACTCGAGCGGAATTTGCTTTTATTTGCTTAGCTCAAAGCTAAACCTCTTTGATACAGTTATGTTTTTGTTTTACCTTCTCTTTGGTAAGAAGAGGCCTAGTAACATTTTTGTAGCATTGTTAGAGGTAAAATATTTGCAGATATTTTCATAGATTAACATACAAATTGTAAAATCCATTCAAAATAAGAATTCTTACAAACATGAACACTTTTAAATAATGTCTTTGGTGTAATTAAAAATAAAAACAATTAAGATCTAAAAAAGTACTTCTTTTTGCAGCAATTAATTTAAAGACATTACAATTAACTATTCTCAAAAGCCATTGCCGTGTAAAAGAAAAAATAAATAATAAATATTACGTAAGGTTACTTTGACATTTGTTTCGACCAAATTTTTCCATTGCAAGAGAAAGTACATGGAAATATAAGAGCAGTTATAAAAGTTAATAAGTAACTGGCTGCTTGTCCGTATTCCTTCGCAGTCGAATACTCGATACTTTTATGAAAAAAGTTTCACTCGTTGCACTCCGCGACGGAGTCTGCTCTAGAAATTCTGATAAGCCGTAAAATACGTATTTTTACATACTTTGAACAATCGAATGAACACTTATTTAAATTGTAAAAGTCTCAGAAAAAATTCCGATAAAATCCGATTCAAATAACTTTCACTTGAATTTGAAACTCACTAATATTTTTCAGAAAAGTCCTCATAAAAATGCCAACTTCATTTTTTGTTTAATTTTACTGCCGAGACTTTGGCGTGTAATCTAAAAAAATACATTATCTCAACATTTCAGCATCGAGAAAATTGGGTCAAACTCTGTAATTGGTCTCCTATATTTACAAGGACATTAAATCAGAACGAAGGGAGCCATTGGCGTATAATTAAAATTCTTGAAATTTGTTTCCTCCGAATTATATTCTTAATCTATACTTATTTCAATAAAATAAAATTATTTATAGTGATGAAGTTTAAATGCAAAATTCCATCGCTTATTTAGAGTGGTTAAAGTGTTTGTTATTTTATGGAACTTTTATTTAAATTTGTAATGATTTTAATTTTTAAAATATTTCTTTGAATTAGGATTACTTAGTTACTCCGCTGCCGCAGACACAAGACATCGCCAAAGTCGCCTATGTTGCGCCTTCTTCTGCCAGTCTATCGCTTATAGCTCCCGCAAGTCCAGCTCTACAGGGTCTCGCCAGCGGTACCTGGGCCGGCCGATGGGTCGGCGGCCAGTCGCGGTCCCGAGATATACTGCTTTGACCTTTCGATCTTCCCGCATCCTCATGAGGATTAAAGCTTAAAGATAAAACAGACCTAGGACTAAAGCTCTTTATTTAAACAAAAAATAGACAGTTAACAATGTTATACAAATACGTATATGTGTTGTGAGACGGCTAAGTGCGACCTCCGAGCCGCTTACCGACCTTTCGAAGGCATCGTACTCGTAGCTAACACCTCACCACATCGGAGACCCGGGTGTTATCTGCTTAAACAGTAGTACTTACAATGTATTTACCTTTTTAGGGTATTATGCATTTATATTTTCAAATAAATTCTGAATTGTTTGAAATGTACAACTGCCTTCTCGAATTAGTGGTATAACTTGTTTGTCTTAAGCACTTGGGCTTATTCCTGCGTACGTATTGGAACAGATCAAACGATCGTAAACAAAACAACAATAAAAAGGGTTGAACCATTCGCCACATACAAATTGAGAAACGGCTCTTAAACAAATAACTTTTTATTCCCCACCAGACAATCCATACGGGGAAAGAAAACTACTTTATGCAATACTTGATTTATGTAAAGGCTCGACGTTGGGGAGGACGATTTGAATAGAGCTCCCCGTTAGCCATGTCGAACCTGAAAGCTTTTCATAAATGAAGCTTCACCTCAGAGAAGGTAGCTAAAAGGCGACTGTTGTTGTGGAAGAAACTTTACACTTTGTGATGCGATGGGGCAGACTAAAGTATCCATTGTGTACACTGAATATACTCTGATACACCGAGGCTATTTATTCGTAGTTATAAGATATCGTGTGTTCTGTTCGTTATGAGATTCCTTGGCCTTATTACAATACCCGATATTTTATCATATGAAACAACATCGTAATATAATTGAATGAGCGACGAAGTTCTATACATAATCAATTCTGATACGTTACAGAGAATTTTATGTGATAATAACTGGAAATGTGTGTGAATCGACCTTTTTGTCAGTAATTGGGTCTCATTTATAGGCTTCGAAACTATTGAATCTATTTGTAATATTATTTCACTGTTGGTAAGCTACACTATTCCCTAGCGATGTGGGCTATATATAGATTTTCAGCAATTTCGCGCCGACAAAGTCGGGGGCAACTACTAGTCTTTAAATATGTTTTATATAGACTTTTTATGCTACGTTTGGGAAAAGCGATGCGCTGTCGAATTTTCGTAATCGCCGGCGCCGTCCGTAATAAATAGAAACGATAATCCTGTATAACATTCGTTATTCATATCGTATCGGTGCACGTTCCGCGATGTCTGAGGTCTGACGATAGTTGAGGACCTCAGCAAATTTCACAAACTCCTGTGGGACACATTATAAGAAGATTCGGGCAGGACTACGCCAGTTAATGTTTCAAATTCACTATGTCTAACGATATAGCTCCTTGGGTTTAGTTTAGTCTTGTTGTTGTTTTTTTTTCATAATGTAATTGTTATTGGATGAAAATCAATGTTATTAGACGCTATGATATTGTGTCTAGTAAAATGTAGAATTAAAAAATAGCGTTACTCCGTTAATGTTTTTTTTACTAAATCTTTAACAGTGGTAGAGCCCGCTTCTACATTTTCGCACGTATTGGTCCGGCTCGCCCGGTGAAATACCACAATCACGCAGAAGACAGGCGTAAAGTGGAAGCAATTCCGCGTGTCGTCTGATGAGTGTGCGTCCCGGAAGCCTAATTTAGTCCTCTTTCCCTTCCCTAACTTTTTCTTAGGATGGGAAGTGAAGTGGACTTTCCGGATGAGCATATGCAATTGCGTATGTCTATGGGCAAGGGGTACTTCGCTATTTCAGCGATTTCAGGTGGCCGCTTGCTCGTTTGCCGCCTGATGATATTAAAAGAAAAACGCAATATTGTATTTTTTTACACAAATATCATGTTTTGTAATCGTTCGCGTGTTTACATGTTAATTAGTTGCATTATCACGCATTACGATGACGGTTGTCGCATTCTTGAAAGGCAAATAAACTCTAAAACTTAACTGTATCACAGGCATGTGCCATTTAAATTCCATCACGAATGCTTTTTTAGAAGATTTATTTAACAATTCACCGCGAGTGTTAGAAAAAAAACTTTTATATCAGTGGCTAGTTTCGATTCCAAAGAAAGCGACAGTGTTCTTACGTCGCGTGCGGCGCGTGCCCGCAAATGTTCCGAATCGATCATGCAAGTGTTAAATACCGTAACATTCACGATAAATAGGCGCTGATAATTCTCGATGCGAAATCTTTTTTTATTAGTTTCAATATTTGTTTTGGAGTGAAGTGCTAATCAATATTTGCACTGATTCCTATCGATTCTCCTTACGTGCTCGTTTTGTGATAGGTGTGCAATTTTTATTTCATCCTCGGTATGTGTTTTGGACAGTGGTTCTGTTTACTCATGCGATAAAAATGCTGTCCTTTATTTATATTTCACAGACATTTTATAGTAAAAAGAACATCCTGTATTTTTTATAAACCTCACTCGTAAAGTCTAAATAATCATAACTACGCTACTAACCTTTTGTAAGAACCTATATATCGCAATCCGCATTTTATACAAAAACTCTAAATCCCTTTGTCTTGTATATTTATTTAGCAAAAAGGAACATCTTCCGACTGTAATTAATGAAAGAGATCGGTTGATTCGGCACAAGGAAAACTCGTTACGGCGATTTGTCAAACAATAAATGTGAGGGTACATAAGCATTAATAAAAGGGAAACGAAATCCTCTTTGCAAGACAAAGGAGCCGGCATCAATATTTATTGGCGCGCTTAGTATTAATCGGGCGGGATCGTGCGCTGTATCGGTGAGCGAATGTTGGTGCCGGCGGATGGATGAACTGTCGTGGTTGGGGCGCACCTAATTTTTCCCTCAGCGAATAATTTTTCAGTTTTCGTAGCGGCCGTAGCCGCGCCCGCACTTCTCCTTGCACAGCTACCGCCCGCTGTCAGCTCGCCGACTGTCGGTGTGTCTCTGGGCCGGTCACGTCTCGCTGTTTTCATTTCAGTACGCCCCCAGACGCCGGTGAGCTCGGTCGTGTCTCACGTCGCCCGAACATCGCGCGCACGTACGCAATGTGTGACAATAAGTGTTGCTTCCTCTATTATATCTAGATTTTGATTAATTTATTAAATTATAGTATTTCATACAATTGTTGAATATTAAACTTTTTTATTATTCAGTGCGAATATTATACAGAAACAACTACGTAAATATTGGCTACGAATTTAAATGCTACATCGCTTCTAATCTGGGTAAGTCGATTTTATTAATTCTATTTCCCTTAATTAAAATTAATTAGTGTAATTTAAGTAACTTGATATAGCTATATTAAAGTTGCATAAATTTTTAGTAGTTATAGAAATTGTATGAATCTCAAGAGTAAGTAATACTGAAATTTTTATTTTGGATAAAATATCTTCATTATACAAACATTAGTATATTTTAATGATGTTGTTGTCATTGTTAGTTTATCAAACTTCAACACTTTGAACGCACCATCAATTCCCATTCAATCACCAGCGGGCCCCCAATTTGCATCCGGGGCCCAATAAACAAAGCAATAACGTCGATGCGTAGTTTTATACTATCCCCTCACTTGTAATCTCTGTTAATAGCATTATAGACGCTTGAGACGCAGCAAAGTTACAGCTACTACCAAATTTCTGTTGTTGCTGCAATGTTATGACAATTTTTCAAAATTGACAATACCATAATCCGTGCCAATACTCTAGTTCTATACATAGCAATACAAATTTGATAGTTGTGGCAATCAGAACTTACAAAGTCATCAATTGCAGCAACTGAAACCCGTTACTGATTGTTGGAAAAGTTGCTGCTTATATGCAATTCAATTGGCACTAAGAAATTATCAAGCCAGGTCCAAGGAAATGACAATAATGCAAAAACAAATATCTAAGTGTGTATTCGTTTGCGTGAGATTTTAATCGTCCTTAGCTTTTGCGGCGCGGCGTAGCATATCGCAAATTTGACTGAGTGATTTCCCATATCGCTCCGACCGATGAATCACATTACACGGCTTTTCCATTTTTTCACCGACGTAATGGCAAAATATAAGTAATCGCGTTTTACGTATATGTTTTATATTCTAATATTGTTAAGAATTACCGTGGGTTTCTGAGTCCAAAATCACCGTTTAAAACATATTGTTATCTTCGTTTTGTCAAATATGAAAGACGTGGCTGACGAGATGTATCTCTGGGATATTTTAAGTCGTTATTCGATCTCTTTATCAGGTTTAATTTATGTATTAATTCCAATTAAGTGAATTCAGATGTACAGAAAACCGTATAAAACCAACGCTTTTGTAGACAAATGTTTACAATTTTATAATAATTCTTATATTGTAACTCTGTTACATTTAAAGAAGGCTTTCTATGAACTCCGTAATGTTACCAAACAACATGTATTTATACTACGTACTCGTATGTTAATATTTTCCCTCGCTTTCGGCTGTAGGCTAAATAAAATTTTCCGGTATAGCGTTATCAACCCCGTAAGGGCAGCAAAAGGGAGGGGACATTTGTTTTATGTCGTGTTACATGTTTATTGCCCGTTTTCGGATATAATCTATTATTGTAAAATTATGCCCGGAATTTAATAATATTATTTGAATTAGACATACGCAATATTATAATTCACAATTGTACTTTATACTCTCACAAAATGCAATTAATTTAAGAGTTTTTTTTAAGAACGGCTGAATGGAAATTTGTTATAGGTATAAAAAAGCTCTGGAAGAACACAGTCAACTTATTAAGTTTTATTTAATTCCGCACAGATGAAGTCGCGGGCAACAGGTTATACGGAATTTTAGTAGCCGTGGAGGTTTTCAGGTGAACCCTCATATCAATCCATTACTCAAAAGCGACATTCGATCGTTTGTTTGAACGGCGATGGGCGGGAACTTACAAATTAGATGTGATAAAAAGTAGCACGAAGTTGTTACATACAACACACTTCATTAGGTAACGACAGTAGAGAAAGGTCATCGTATTCTGTCAACATAAAATATTGCTGCAAGGGAAAAAGTAAACTACATCTTAATGTGTAGTCGAACCTCTAACTGAAACGTATGTACAATACAATAAACTTTGTGTATATTTCACGTCGCATAACAAATACCAAAGCACGGTTGGCAAGTACAGTTATGCTCGACTAAAACTATGACTTTCCCGGTACTGGCACAGAGGCAGAGGTCGTAAAGCACAAAAAGTGCACCCGGGGCGTGTACTGAGAACATTTGCGCTGGCTTGTACTAGGACGGTATTCAAGGAATATTATTAAAAATGGTTGTTGTGAAATAACTATAATAGGGAGATATATGCTATCGCGGACTTATTTAGTAAATTAAAAGATCTACAAATCGCTCATATATTATTTTTATGTAGGTCGTATAATTTACCCTGCGTAAGCCAAGAAATTGAGAATAACTCAAAACTGCTGGATAGTTTTTAATGTTTAAAAAATGGGTCGAATTAAAAATTAATTATGAAAATCGGACAACTAGGGGCAGAGTTATCGACGAACAAAAAAATATACAGACGAATTGAGAACCTCCTCCTTTTTGAAGTTGGTTAAAAAAGGAGCATAGCTGTGACGTCTAGCTCCTTGCTTTCGCCGTTTAAGATGAGAAATGGGCAGTAGAAACGCCGCGACAGCGCCTCTGAGATTGCGGCTGCATAATGCTTATGCATTGAAATACTGAATATTCATTGTTGCCACGCGTAATATAAGCTCCGAGCTCTTTAATCAATTTTCCTTTTGCCGGCTGCAATATTGCTCAGTAATAGTCGTTATGACGGTTGCTAAATTGCTTCTGGACGTCTTTATTTGTAAATGGCCTTTTATGTACATCTGTGGCTCTATAGTTATAATACAAATGTAAGGTCTTTTTTATTTTATTTAATAAACTACAATTCGATGTCTCAGCTAATCGAACGCAATAAATACAAGTGATTTGATTTGTAATAGATCGTGGAAAAGACAGGTTACCAAAATTGCTAATCTTTAAATCTATTGAATAATAACTACAATAACATAACTCACTCCCGTAATTCCGAGGGATAGGCAGAGACCACAGATCTGACACCTCTCTCGTTTCATCTACATTCATACATTTACCCATACATGCACATGGATAATTACTATTGTTAGGAAGAAGACCCGAAAATGAGCCGGTGTATTGACTCAACACTGTCCTTACTGTGGTATCGACGTTTGTGTCCCCTCACTGTTCACTCTGACACTGGACCTTGTAACGAAAGCACGTCATTCGCGACAAATGATTTTAACTAATAATTGTCTAAAAATGTAATAGAATTCTTTTTTTGCTCATAATTGAATAGCTATAAATGTCATTTGTCTTATCAGTGTTTAAAGATAATATACGCTAATGGATTTGAGTAAGTAGAAGAAAGTTATAACTGTTTTGTCATAATAATCACATATCATTCAAAATAATGTTGCAGTCATAAAATGCTCTTTAAGGTTAAGTTGAAATATGTAATAGAAGAAAAAAATATCCGTATCTACGTGGTACAGTAGCTGTTCCAATTAATGAGTTAGTGAACACCTTATGTTTATCTCAAATTACATAGAAAATGAGGACAGGAAAGGTCCTATGGGTAACATTATTGAAAAAGGGTCGCCCTGATTGATATCCAACTTTGCACGTTCAAAATGTTGAGTTTCTCTTTTTTTTTCGTTTGTAGCATAAAAAAGATTGACTCAATTTGTTTCTGTCCGCCGCGCAATAAACTCGCCGAGGGAATTTTTTTTAACTAAGGATTTATCTTTTCGGAGAGCTGGTAATCGCCCTAATTTCACATAACGACATTTAAATTATGTTTTGAAGTGTTATATTAATGAAGTCTGTGAATTAATAAACGTAGTAAAAAAGCTCTGTAAGTTACAAAAGTATAATAGACTTACTACCGTTTATAATAGTAGAATATAAAAATATTGAAATGGACCGTTTTGAGAGTCCTAAAGGCAGTTACGCTGTAAGTACACTATATTTCTCACGGTATCACCTTTACAGCTTTATAAAGTATGGAGGCTGTTACCGTAAACCCGCGGAGTATTTCCTTGGAAACTTTTTTCTCGGCGATGTTATTGTTTCTAACAAAATTTTAATTACCTCAAGAGCGGTGCTTCCGGGGCCTATTGTGGTACGAATAAAACGTCGCACGCACTGCTGCCGACCGTCACGAGGGAGCTCACCGTGATAGATGATATTCGAGAACAATTAATCTTGGCCAAAATATGCGGACGATTTGCAAGCGAGTGGTCGGGCCTAATGGTCGGGAGGATTATCGCGAGACCACAACCCCACACCCCGCTCCCACAGGCCCCGCGCACTCATTAGCACCAAATATCTTTCTTTGCGATTCATATAAGTATTCTAATGGCCAACTTGTTTTACTTTTACACCGAAATAAAAAACGGTATTTCACACAAATCTAAATTGGAGTTAAATATCTTTTAATAACCTTTAAATTGTATAATAAGTATGTAAGTGTATTCTCTTACCTCAAGTATTAGACACTCATGAAGATCCGAATCAGCCGACGATGTTTTGTCGGCCTTCAAATAGGAAAGCCTTCAGTTCGCTAGCATTCCGTTTGGCCTTGTTTATTTATGCAAAAGCTAAGGCCTTGCATGATATTACTACTTTTAATTACTTAATCAATAACAACAAAACTCATATTTTCAATACTCTTTTATTTTTTCTTCTTCAAATTTATGATTATGATATGGTTACTATCGAAAATACGAGGAGCGTGGTGCCAATTTTTTATCACTCACATTTGATAAAGCATCGGTACATGCATATTCTGAGATGTCCCAGGAAGCAATAACGTGGCGGCGCTCGCTCGTATATCATAGCAAGACCTTATATGAGAGGCGAGACGCTTCGGACACTAAAGGCGTTATGCAACACTGTCTTAAGATAACGTCTCGCATAAATTCAACATAATCCTACAAAACTCAGCTCTGTCAACTTATTATTCGTCACAAATGTTATTACGTTTAACTGTTCCATACCATTTATATTACGATATTATGGTTATGATACCCCTAACTTAGGACAGGCTTCGATCCCCTTGGTGGGGACTATAGTGAGCTGAAGATGATGATGATTGTGGTTATGCGTATTATGATTAGAAATCTACACTAAGGAGAGCATAATTATCTTACAAACTATGTGAGTACAATTTTAAACATGACGTAGCTAAACTTACCAGTATCGTGGTGCTTCATGGCGGAGCGGTTGTACACAGGGTCAGTTTAATGACGCAATTGTACCATTAATTGGAGATATCTGTTTGCAGCAACTTCAATTGAATTGGAAATGCGTTATTGCTCTCTCTATTCGAACTACCAAAGGTCTACACGTGAATAGATATCGTATTCGTTTTGTTCGATACCGGTATTTGATCAGTTGTTTCATTTGATGTGATCCTCATAATTGGAAGCATTGTTTACATATTAATATTTGTCTAAATAAGATCGGAGTATTATAGCGGACGTCAACAAATGACGTTGTTTAAACTCTTTAGTTGAATGATGTTCCTGGCAACCCAACGAAGTTTCCTTATCCTATTAGGGAGCGTGTTTGAGAATACATTGTGAGTCTATTCGCTAATGAATCAAATATGAAATTATAATAACTCTAGCTGTCGCTCGTGACTCCGTCCGCCAGGGATAAAAAAAAGTAGCCGATGTATTCTTCCAGACTATGTTCTACATCTATGCTACGTTTCGTTTCGGAGATATCTCCAAACCATCAAACATCATGAGTCCATCTATCTAAACGTTCGCATTTATAATATTTGTAAGTTAATAATTTATTATTAAGATAAGTAACATCATCATCATCATCAGCTCACTATACGTCCCCACCGAGAGGCTCGAAGCCTACCCTAAGTTAAGGGTGATTAGGCCATAGTCAACTACGCTGGCCAAGTGCGGGTTGGTTGACTTCACACATATCTTTGAATTTCTTCTCAGATATGTGCAGGTTGCATCACGATGTTTTCCTTCACCGTAAGAACGTCGGATACATGTACATATGTAAATCAGAAATCGAAAAACACATTGGTACGTGGCGGGATTCGAATCCAGAACTTGCAGATTGCAAGTCAAGTGCTTGACCCTGAGCCACCGAGTACCGGATAAGTAACATACCTAATACTAAAATGTTTGACATTCTTTTTTATTTGTAGAATTAATAAATGATAAAAGATACTAAAGCAAATAATATACACAAGAAAATAACTTATGTGTAATTTATTACATATCTATATAATATAATATAACTTGTTTATTGTGCAGTATGGAAGGCAAAGCGCGCTTTAGGATAAGTCGGCTTGCAGATGCAAATTAGCAGAATCACAATTAGTGCTTGATTGTTGTTCATCTTGCAACTTGCATTTAGCAAGTGAAACAACTAGTAAAGATATTCAAGAAATAAAACACGATGGAATATGCTACATTTTTATTCCGCAGGCGTATTTAATGCTTTCAATTCTTAGAAATTTAACAAGTCTATTCATAGTATAATAATTTGCTCTACTTTTAAAAGACCAATAAAGTCGTGGTTTAATCCAAATAATGAGCTTCAGACCTTAGCTGTCTTGTTATTAATGTACTAGTAATTTTACAAATAAAATTACACGTACAAAGACATAGATATGACCTTATGCGTACTACTTCTAGAGAGACGTTTAATACTATTTGTATAACAAACAAAACGTCCTCAGAACGTCCTTCCGGTTGACAGATGATGTTTAGTGGCAATTAATCTTGCCTGACCAAATATGCGGGCGAATTGCGGGCCCACTGTCTTCGTAACTACGACATTCCGCTTCCACGCGTCTCAGTACCATCCCTTATTTCTCACGAAACTTAAATACGGTATTTGCTTGTGGGTGTTAACGCAAACCAATCGCTCGATCCGCATATTTGTCTTCTTAATAACGTACGTTTTAACCGTTGAAACGTCTATTACCCGTGAAGTATCTCATATGTAACGTAAAATAAACATTTCCATTCGAACGTGACTTCGATACAAATGTGGGGGTAAACGTAAAACATTGTGCGATGTCGGAAAACGATCTGCTTCCCCTGCGGCGTTAAATAGCAATCGACATATGGACCTGTGCTATCGAAGGCCGTTTGTTTTTGCTCGTATAGCTGTGTAGCTTAAAGTCGATCGTTACATTGTGAGGTTGGTGTTTACTCCGTTATTATGCGGGATTTCCGAACAGGTTTGCGGAGGCGAGGTGTGGCGGGCGAAGTTATAATAAGTTGGACGTAAGTTGACGTAAGATGGGACGCTTCCTTATCGAGAGCATTGTCTCCTGATCCCGAATAACAACGAGGTGTTGTGAAAACTTTGTTAAACACCAAACAATGTATACATAGGTACTTTACTGACATGTTGTTATACTTTTAAATTATTATTTTTTATCTCCTGTCCTACTGTCGAATCACTTTTTGTATTTTTCAACTTTTCAAAAGATAACCTTAGACAATAGTATTATTACGTCTATTTGGCTTAAATTATTTTCTTCACAGAGAACTTTTATGAGTAGTAATATAAGTCTGCGACTTACTACGACGGCTGAAGACAAGACGTCATATTTATATCGTACTTTATTCGAGTAGCAAGCAACAATGACGGTGTTCCTTAAAATAAACTTACTTGGGTTTGCCGTGACCTAGCCAATCTGTTAACGAAAGTCATCACATAGCATTATACTTTGCTAAACTTTGTAACATTGTTCCTAGTTTAGTGTCAATCTTATAGATGCTGCTACACTGCGTCCCCCTAAAAACGTTTTTCCGACCAATTAACAACTTTAATTACTTCTCTCACTGCATCAAAATATCTCTTTGAGAGTATTTAATCTTAATTACCGCCCTCTCATCTCCTACTTAGATCGCATCATTCTTTTTTATTAAAGCCTCTTCCATTACTTACAGTAAAAAGTCGCGGCAGCCGCTTGTAGACGAATTAACCTTTAGAGTGGGCTTGTAGATCCGTGCCCCGGTTACGGACGGGTCATTCGGTAGTTAATATTCAAAGGGTCGTACGATCAGAGATTCCGAGCGCGTTTCACTTCCACTGCCGTCTCGAAACGAGCTCTCGAAAGCTTCCTTTCGGTTTCCGTGTGCAGTTTTGTGTGTTCGTAGGAATGAGAATCGCATTACTTCGGCGCACACATTTGAAACAAATATGTAATTGTATTTCTTTTTTTTTCACAGGTATTTTGTATTTTAATAGGTGTACGTTCGAATGGAATCATGCGTGGTTCATATAAACTATACCGCGCGGTGAATTTTGCAGCACTTTGAAAGCTTTCCGCTTCTTGAGTAGCATAAAAGTCATTGTTGCAACATATTTACTTCCATATTCTCGACGCAGTTTCGCCAATGTACCTATTTTTAATTTATATAAACAACGTTGATTGAAATTTCACACTTACTTTTGAATTGAAACACAAAGAAAATGTATTCGCAAAATTTCTGTTTCACATTCATTAGTTAACTTTTAATCAAATTTAATATAATCCAAGATTTTGAGGTTCTTCGGCTCTTCAATTTCACAGTTGAATAAATTTATTTTAGTACTGTAAAGATGTCAATCGCTAATCCTTATTCTCGAGACCATAAGGTTGAATTTATAGATGATGTCTTCGGCGGTGTTCACGATTCAACGATTCCAGAGATTATTTGGGACAAATTGATATTTTTCTATCTTTCCCTCAGTATATTTTGTTGTCACGTTTCGATATACTTTTCCACATGCCTCAAATTACGTTGCCATATTCTCGGATTTTTTATACATTACCATTATACGAAGAAATCGTATTATTCAAAGTTTCTACGAAAAACAAATATGGAATGTTTCGAGATGAAAAACATTATACCTAAACAATAAGTACACTTCGCTGGTGTTATATTACACAACACAGCTCAGTTAAAACAAGGCTTTAACGATGTTTAAATGTAATATAAGTTCAGTTTTCCTCGACTCAATTTGAATCACGTGTTTCATCAACTTTATCATGACTGTAGTTTAGACAGTGAGTGTACTGTAGTTTTAATTTAGTCAACCTGTAATTGATACTTAAATGATGTATATATGTGTTGTGCAGGTCGTACCGATGGTCACATCGCCCGGCCGCGCTGAGCCGCGTCGCTCTCGGTCCCGTGATCTCCGGCCGTGAGGTGTGGCCCCGCGAGCGTAGCAGCCGCCGTGATGAGCACAACCCGCCACCATGCGTCGGCGGCCATTCTGAACCGGGAACGGACGCGTCGGTCGCGAAATGGCCCTCAGCGGCGGCGAGCCCAGCCCGCCGGCGCACGCACGCCCTCCCGCGCCCACTCACTATGAGATGTGGAAGCACGGCAAGTGGCGACAGAAAGCACCGCCGCCCAGAACCGACCCTGCCATCCGAGTACCCAGATAGAGACTGCAGTGTTATACAGGCCTAAGTGTGTCCGTGTAGTGTAAATATAGTGTGTTCGTTAAGCATGTCGGGTGAAGGGCGCGGCTCCCGCACCCCGCTGCTGGAGTGTGGCTACGCGCCGGCGCACGCGCATAAGACGCCGGCGCCGCGCTGCTGCTTCTGGCTGGCGAGCCACATCAACGTGAGGAAGTGCGTCGCTGGCGTCATGCTGCTCTCCGTCCTCACCATATTCTTCTATACTTATTACGTCACCGTGCCCCTAACGAGGTAAGTTCTAATCCCTCTCCCCCATTTACTCATTTAATAGAACCACAGAAACTACAACAGAATAGACAATAAGACTCAATGTGGATTTGATCAAAGTCATGTAAGATTTATATTTGCAAAAAGAACGTACGCTCTACCAATGTGAATATAACGGCTTTTTAAAATTATATTACAAAATTATCGACAAAATTTGCATACAGTAGGTCAAAGGGTACTTAATCAAATAACTGAAAATTTTAATAAATTTAAAATTAAAGTGTCGTAAACATACTCGAACATAATTAATAACTCCTGTTGAAATATGCGTCATTCGCACAAAATCCAATTTACTTGCTAACTATCGGCAGCAAACACGTCGATGCTGGCGAAAATTAATAATATGAAATTATCGTGCTTTCGGCCACTATTGTATAGCTGCATTGAGATTAGTGGGCACGGTGTTGACTGCATTACGCGTTAAAACAACACGCGTTGTAACTTTAAACAGCCCTTTAATGCATCCTAAATTTTTGTTTCAAACAACATTAATTAATGCGCGGAAGCCTTGCATAATGAAGTGGTCGCAGCACTAAATCGTTTGCCGCTAATGCCGTTATAAATACTGATTTACCGCACTGATATTAATGTCTTAATAGAGCGCTGTAATATTTCAAATTCCTCCACGCTTGCTGCTTAGAATTATCTGCGTTATTGTTTGCAAACTCTGTAATTTATAATATTACAAACTGTTGCCCGCGACTCCGACCGTGGTATTAAAAAAAACATAATTTGTAGCCTATGTGTTCTTCCAAAGTATGTTCTATAAGTATGCCAAATTTCATAGAGTACTGGAGATATAATACCTTCAAAGAAACAAATATGCGTCTAAACATTCGCAATTATTAGTAAGATTTATGTTGGTGTAATTAGATTAATAATTAACATAAAAGATCAGATAATAATACAGAAATATTTACTTGTAACAAAGTGTCGTCTGAAATCTTTGAATACATAATTATGGCAATATGTAATTACGTGTTTAAATAACTGTTTGCGGGAACCACTGAACTTTGTAACTGACACAGATGTGTTCAAGTTTTATATAAATTATATTTAAAATTAAGCAGCTTTTGGAGGCAACTAAAAATGTTAATATAATTTTGAAATAAAGTAATTGGCATTCTGCAACAGATTGCGCGCAGGTTAGTTAGCAAAACAAATCTCGTTCATCAAATATGCAAATTGTTTAATCACAATTGTACGTACAAATACTCGCGCGCTGCGAACGTGGATCATTTTTCCGTTACCTGAATTTTAAATTAAATTTATTTCAAAATTCAAGAACATACAAGTTTTAACAAGATAGTTTAGAAAAATCGTATATACTCCAAAATAACTTTTCAAGCTTTAGATACGGAAGAACGGTGTATATTTTATACTTATCTTCCTTTGTGTTACTCAAAAGGAATGCACGAGAAACTCCAATTTTCCGGATCCTTTCCCCCGCGCTTCGGTAAGGTACTATAAACCATGAAAAGACCTACATAAGTAACGCTTTGTGAATCCACTTACACTTTTCTTCCCCACTGAATATCGAACGAGATTTATTGTGCATAAAATTAGCACTTAATTTGGCAATGTGGCTCGTGGAAGAATTAAAAATGTCGAAGTTCGCGTGAAGCTCGCTCGTCGCCCTTTGTTTGGCTTTTCATCGCTAAATTAGAACGAGTAGGAGAATATTTCAAAGCAATTTATAACGTGATTTTACGTAATTAGGGCGGACGTCGTGTAGCAACGGCGATAATATTTTATTTTATCGGCTTAAATTTACACCGCGCCGATGAGCGGGGCGGAGTGCCGTCGACTTGTGCCGATTTATAGCGAAACTTGTGTTCCGGCTAATTAATGGAAGCTGCTCCGCTAACGCATTCCTTGATTTAAACGACTATTGTTTTATAATCGCTTATTCTGAAATTCGTTGCCCGTTAAAAACAAGTTTACGATGCTATTTATCAAAAGTCCTACCTCTATTTCAAAGAGTCTCATTAAATGATTACCGTCATAATCTCTTTAATTTAGGTACCTGATACTTTGAAGGTTAAATGGGGAAATTTATTCTTGTATGCTATGAAATATTACTGTATTATTTAATATAATACTGTTCATCGTCAACCTGCCCTTATCTCTACAGAGGATCGATATATTTATATATTATACTTATCCTGCAAACATGTCTATCAGCCGTCATATCTGATTCCACCGTCTTCTTACGTATAAAGAGGATATGAACACACAATTCAACTCTACTTTCTTTAGTCTGTTAATATTATAAAATACTAGCTGTCGCCCGCGACTCCTTCCGCATGGAAAGAAAAAAAGTTCATTATAAAAAGACCCTGGCAAGTATTAGATTTTTTTTACCTTCTAAACTTTCCCTAGACCTCCACGAACATTTCAAGACCAAGATAAGATAAATCCGTTCAACCGTTCTCGAGTTTTAGTGAGACTAACAAACAGCAATTGATTTTTATATAATATAGAAGACTATAATGATTTCTTTGTGATTCTGATGATGAATTCTAATACAAATAAAGGCTAATTAATGTTAAGGAAACTGGTTCAATGACGCGTATTCTTCGAGCAGATAGGTAATAAGAGATCTTGGTCGAGTTATTCTTTTCAGTTGGTCGTTAAAGTTTGCCGGTGGATCGGGCGGAGGCTTTCATTAAAGCAAAAAGGCCGCAACTCTTGGCCGCGCTCTGCTCGCCTACCTACGGATAAATATTTCCACAAATTCCACCTTTATTTATTTTGACGCTATTCAGATAAACCTTAATGGCGCTTTGATGTGGCCCCCTCCCCTTCTAACTTAGAGCGTAATTTTAACTTTGGCAGGTTTTGATTGATTCCGTTTTAAATTTGGCGGAACACTGCTTTCCGGTAATTAATTTGTTGTGACTTTCTTAATTTAGTTTCACCTGGGCTCTACCTTTAAAAAATAGTCAAAACAAAACAACAATGACTACAACAGGCACTGGGAGTACCTAATACAATTATTAAAATTTCAACAATTTACCTAACAAGAATAATAACTTTTGTTTTATAAAACAAATACTTGTAAGTTTTTTTGCATTAGGATTCCAAAGAATATGTTAATTTTTATCGGTATCACAAAAAGTATGGTTATATTTAAAGTACAATCAACTGCACAAAATAAGAATATAAACAGATACTTATCTGCAAAGTTCCCTGGCGCGCTGAGAAATGTCCAGTGACATTATGTTTTATGCCATGGCTGTGTTGAAATTTCGGTGCTACGTTCCCTGGGTTATTGCTAATATAAAGGAGGTATGAAATTATAATCGCCGTTGATTACTTTGTAGTCTTTCGGTACTTATACAATTATTTCCAAAGTGGTCCAGGCTCCCCCCTAGGGTCCACGGAAGCCTTAGCACGTTAGAACGATCATCATCAGCAGCTCACAATACGTCCCCACCGAGGGGCTCAGAGTCTACCCTAAGTTAAGGGTGATTAGGCTACAGTCAACCACGCTGGCCCAGTGCGGGTTGGTTGACTTCACACATATCTTTGAATTTCTTCTCAGATATGTGCAGGTTGCATCACGATGCCTTCACCGTAAGAACATCGGATAAATGTACGTATGTAAATCGGAAATCGAAAACATGGGTACATGGCGGGATTCGAACCCAGGACCTGCAGATTGCATGTCATGTGCTTGACCCCTGAGCCACCCACGGTCTTAGAACGATGGAAGTAAATAAATATTGAAAGTTCGAGTTGAAGAAAAAATTAACGCGAAATCAGCGAAATTTTAAAACAGGGCTACGAGAATATATGTTTGCGAAATGCTGCGTTATTATACCTATAATAATGTTGTTGTGTTTTAATATTGTATACAAAGAGATAAATTAGGTCATTACATTACAAATTGTACTAATGACCCATAATTTTTGATAAGTAGGCCAAGCCCCCTTTGCGCATTGCCACCTCAAAACTCATTAGGGAAAACCGCTAATTGTATTTGTTTTCTTTCTTTTACATAACAGAGGCCAAGGTTTTATATGTTTTCTTTTGCCAATAATTGTAATATTTTTTATCACAGTCAAGGAATATTTAAGCTAAATAAACATTAATATCTATAAATAGTAATACGCTGAGTCCTCGCACGCTACTTAAAGTTCTGAAGACTTAGAGTCGATTCGAAACAAACGTGAAATTGATGGGGCTTCACTTTAAAGCCATCATAATGCAAGAAAAATAAGGTAACGTTTGTTTACTCGTTATTCTGACTTGCTTAATAGGTTTTAAGTTTACTGAGCCTTGAGAGTAAAGTGTCCCGGTAACTTAAAAGTCGTTTTACAAAGTAACAATTGTGAATTGGATTTGTAATTAATTGTGATAAATGAAATTATGACGAAACAATTACGAAACTCGTTTCCGATTTAACATCAACGTCGTCGTCTAAAATAACTTGTACTTTGCATGACGTTTATGAAGTTAACCATGGGCGGGCGGGAGGTTTACGTAAGCCTCTTGCCTAAAGTAAACGATTTTGTACAAAGTCCTTGCATATAACGTTGCGACGTTCTAATATAAATACATTATTATTACAAGGAAATGAAAGTTTAGTCTCGCGATCAGTTCATATTTTTACGTTTAGTCTTACCATTAGATCGGCTTACAATCAAACTTGATTTCAATTTGAGTAACCTTTAGAACGTTTGTAAAACTTATAATCTTATATATAAAATTCTCGTGTCATAGTTTTCGTTCCCATACTCCTCCGGAATGGCTTGACCGATTCCCATGAAATTTTGTGAGCATGTTGAGTAGGTCCGAGAATCGGCCAACATCTATTATTAATCCCGCGCGGATGGAGTCGCGGGCGACAGCTAGTAATCGTGTAAATAATCCTTTGATTTTCTGCACCTACTAAGTGTGTAAAAACGTGCGCATTAATGTGCACATGAATGAGATAAGAGGTTTGTCAGAGACACGAGAACACGTCAGCTTAAACACTTTATGTATTTTACACACACCCACATACAAATGCACATACCCACCTATATTACTCTTACAATAACGTTGTCTATGTTTCTCAGCTTCGTGTGGCGCGACCGCGTCCCGCGGCCGTTGTCGCAGTGTTCGTTGTTGGCGTCGCAGCAACACGCGCGTGACCACAGCTCCGATGCGCGTTTGCGTAGCGACGCCAAGGTGCTCGTCATCGTCGAGTCAGCCTACTCCCGCCTTGGCAGAGACATCGCAGAATTACTCGTAGCCAATAGGATTCGGTGAGTCTATGCGCAATTTTCTTCTTTAAACAGCAAGCAGACAAGCAGTCAGTAAGTTAAATTACTTCAGCAATTGTTAGGTTCTATATTACTATCAAGGAGGTATATAAAATAATTTCCTTCCTTGTAGTTGATGTAAATATTTTCACCCAAGTCATGTTCAATATCAGTCAAAAGCGACAGAGGTGCATTTAAACAACAGAGCCCGGAGCAGTGAGTGCATCGTAAGTAACCATTAGCGAAGTTATGCAAGAGAAGAGAACAATGCGATTCAAAGTGAATAATAGCTGTCGCAATTCAGAAAAGCTTCACTTTAAATCTTACCTTAGTATTGCCCGGCCGGCTTTGTTGATGGCAAACGGACGGTATTTGCAGACGGGCTGAAGTACACCTTGCCTACCTAAATATTCTACTAGGCATTACCTTAGACTAAAGGTAATGCTAAGTGTCAGAAGACAGTCTGTGAAGTCACTTTTTTTTTAGAAAAATTTTATTCCTGCAGAAGAAATATTTGATAACTAGCTGTCGCCCGCGACTCGGTCCGCGCGGAATTAAAAAAAGCTATTAGTCGCAGTATAATGTTATATAGCCTTAAGCCTTCCTCTATAAATGGATTATCCAACAAAAATTTTCAAATTGGACTAGTAGTTTGTGAGATTAGCGCGTTTAAACAAACAAACAAACTCTTCCGCTTTATAATATTAGTATAGATTTACAAAAAAAACATGTTTTAATACGAAGAACAGAATGTGCTCTTTCTGGTTATCTGAAAAGTTTTCTTCCACGTTGATGAAGTTTAAGTTTGCTTTGATTTTCTAAATGTGAATCCGTGTCTAATTAATAAGAAAATGAATTTTTAGCTATCAACAACACAACGAATTACTAAACTTCAATAAGTCCCTAGAGAAAGTTCTGAAGTTTTAGTATAGCCGACAATTTAATAGCGAATTTTCTCAGTCAATACTCGATATCTGTCAGCCTTCCGACGCTCTCCAGAGAGGTCGGGGCTTGTTTATGAAATGTTTTGACGACTTAGAAATTAGTTCCTGGGTAATATTTTTTTATAAAGTTCATCAAACAATTGAAGTGTTTTTATTTGTTTACATATCGTCAGCATCTTCAAATATTGCTAAAAAAACATGAAGTATTGAATAATTTAAAGACAAATTTTATTTTTATAGCAAAAAATGATATCCTAGCATAGACTACCATTGCCTTTATCATGTTGCTATGCTTTAGTTAGTTTATAGTTTAAATTAGCATAGTATTTTTTTTTCAATAAAAACACAGAGACTTTGATTTTATGATATGATTATATGAAGAGAAATGTTTTACTAATATTTCAGCAGAAGCAAATTTCTAATCAAGGTTTAGCGCAATGATATAGCGAAAGTACATGAAATTGGAAATGGTGACAGGCAATTTGCATGTGACCTCTAAAGGCTTAATAAACTGGGAAGTAAACACGGCGACTGAATGTAATTTACGTATTATCGTGGAGTGTCAGGCGGTCTCCGAGCGACGCTGCTCGATTGTTTTCGCGACCACCTCCAGGATCTTTTAGATCATACACAAAATACCATAACTCGTTTTTTGAGCTTTTCAAACTTGATAAATTAATTTTGCTTTAAAAGTTCTTCAAAAAATATTTAAATATGAGATTTGAGTTATAACATTTACTTTTACATGTCATGGTCCTGTAAAATCGCGTTTTTTGTGTTACAATTATTCACATAGGAGCCGTCGCTTTATAGTTGGTGTGCGCTCTTTTACATTCTAAAAACGTGAGTCGCGACGTAAATTCATCCAGCTTTTACACTTAGCGGCTAAAGTTGCTTTTGTTGAATATTCATTGGCCGAATGGAAACTTTACAACGTAGCCGCTAATGTATTCTGCCTATGAAATTTTACGCTGAATTCTATTCATGGAATTCGATATTTTTTGATTTTTTAACTAACCAATCTATTGGTTCTGCTCTCTTTGAATATTCAATAAAAGTTGGATACTTTTCTTTATTTTAATTAAAAGAAATCTTAAAGGTTTCAATAGACGTATTAAATATTATTTTAAGGTAAATTTTCGTAAGCAAAACAGTTTTGTAAATTATTGTAATAAATTTTGAAAAGCTCTTTTTCATTTAATTACTGATAATATTTAAACTGATGTTTAAGTAAATAAGATTAAACAAGATTTAAGATCGATTTGAAAAGCTTTTGAACTTGTTTTACCTATTAACAAATTAAATCTACTTTAGCGGGTCGTTGATGCGCACTATTTCGATGATCCTTTTAGTTATAAAAGAGCTCTTAGCTAAGCTCCTCTCAGTGTCTGCAACTACAAAATTTTATACTCATATATCTTTGAAGTGCAAACCTTTCAAAGCATTCGATGTGGATACGTGACCCATAACCATCACCCGTCTGGTCTGCATTTAATGTCACCTATAATCCTTCTAACAACGAATGTTTTTCATTTTAATTTTGCAATAGTCTAAATTTTTATGTTTATAAAAATTTCGTATGACGATGTATGTTCACGATGAACTCCGAAACTACTAAACCAATTCTTATCTAATTTTGTAAGCGTCTGTTATTTGGTCCTACTTGGGAGATAGGGTCGTTATTAATTCCGCGCGCTCGGAGTCGCGGGCGACATCTAGTAGTTTGTATTTTGTGAGTCAAAAATACAATTCGGTTTACTACAGTAAATATTGTTTAATGTTTTAATTACTACCGAATAATTAATATGTATTGGTCGTCCGCTCATGAAATTACTTTCACACAATCAAGAATTAATTATAGCCGGATGAGCGTTATTATCAACAGCGAACAAGAGTATGTCGGCGTTGACAATGAGACTTAATTATCATATTGTTCGATAGCAAACGCCGTTGTTAGTGCGAGAGGTTGGGCAATGTAAGGCTAAATTATAAGGTGACAGCTGAACCGCAAGGCAGAGGCGCGAAGAGGCGTCTGGGGCAACAGGGGCGCGAAGTCATTCAAGGCAAGCCGCTGCGGCGACAGTTAGTTAGTTAGTAGTGCCATTAGAGGAAGCTCGGGTCTCCACCCCTTATATTACAGTCCCGCTTTCCATTAGTGTTTCTCGCTGTCAAAACGACTTAATTATTTTAAGAGCAGTTCACGACTATGTGATTGCATTTACAACAATAGTTGTAGCTCTATTAAACTGATTCTATGCATTCTACTTCCTTCAATGGAATTGATAAAAATTTATATCTTTACTTTGCTAAAGTTTAATTAATTTATGCGGATCCAGTAAAAGCAGCAGT
>NW_013532721.1:6111453-6178791 GCF_000836235.2 Papilio xuthus
TGAAGATAATAAATTATCGTCCCAAATGTGTTATGTGTGTCATTATGTTTATATTTCACTTAACTTAATGTTCATTAATGAAGCGGAATAAGTATTCTTAATTTAAACTTTTAGTACTTGGATGACCGGTACGGTATTTTTTTAAATTGTGTTTTTTGGAAATTATATTTAAGTACGAATTACTAATAAAATGATGAAATATGAATAATATTTTTCGATCTTACCGATAGAAAAAGTTAAGTTTATGTTTAAGTTGATTATCAATAAAACACGAATAAAATGACATTTTCTATTATAAAAATGTTTCCTAGCTAGATCGATTTATCGCCTCCGAAACCCCCTATATACTAAATTTTATTAAAATCGTTGGAGCCGATTCCGAGATTCCAATTACATATACAAGAATTGCTCATTTAAAGATATAAGATTATAGGATGTTGAAGAAATGTTTTTTTTAGAATACACAACAGTTTTTATATTATTTTGCTTGTGAATTATTGTATTTTTTTACAGATAAGACACGGACGTTAATGTCTGGAGTTATTTTAGTTAACGAATACATTAAAAACATTCATTAACGAATATTCGACAAAATTAAACAAGTAAAATGAACTCCGACTGAAAAATAAATACATGAAAGAAACCGCCGCTGCTAAACGACCCTCCAACTGCGCCGGCGTTATAAACAAGAAGTTGCTAGAGTACGAAACGTCACGATAAGGGCTCCCCTAATGTGGCTGGCCGAGTCGTAACGAGCGAGGCAACTGGTTACAGCCGGCACGAAAGTCCAGCCAGCTGCGCCACTCGCTCTACGACTCTTGTTTTTAAATGACTATTGTAACAATTCGGAACTTTCCAGTGGCTATTTTTCTCATTACTTTTAACACCACTAAGTGTTGCAGCTTATTAGTCGAAATAACGTACCACATTTACAATGGTTGAAAAAAACTTAATTATTTGAACTGAAGTGAAAGATGTAGTATCGAATATCAATAATTTATACAATCTTATTCATAATCTTTGTATTAAATGTCACGCTTTTTTCCAAAAGTCAAGTGTCAGCAATAGTGAGGGAACGTGTTTAATAGTAGTAGGTTTAGTGTTGTGCCGATACACCTTCATGTCGATTTTTCTTAACAATGCATGTAATACTAATGCCTCGTTCAATAATTTGATAGACGCCAATAATAAGTTCATATTCATATAGTTCATAATCATTCAAAATAATTTGGCAGCCGAGAACCCGTAATAACATACGTATTACATAATATACATTGGGAATATTAATTCACCAACGTAATCAATTATTGAGGATCCAAACCATCGCGTGTTTGAAGATTCATTACTATTAAATTGGTCGATCAAGTTTAATTACGAACAGTTCGTGTTACATTTTATACGCACGTGACGTTTTCGCGCAATATTATGCTTAATATTAATACGCCTTGATTGTGAATGCCTCTTTCTCAGGCGCTGCGTATTTAGCAATTAAATTACTATAATAAGGTTTAGTATCTTAGCTGTCGATATATCGAGATGAAATAGTTAGGTTAGCGATTAGATCTTCAAAGTGTTATACTTTTATGAAATCTAGATAAAATGATACTCGATAAACACAAGCTGTGATCCTATAAGACAATTGTAACACAATAGACAAACTATACTTTCAAACTCTTAGCATTTATCCATGTTTAAATGTTGCCAATTTACCGCAATAAAATTATTGGTCGTAGACCTCATAAGGCTATGGTAACATTTAAATGATCAATTAGTTTGCTTATTACAAATTGAACGACTTCGCATTTAACGCATACAAAAATAAGCAGCTGTACTAATTTAAAGCGAGCGCCAATTCCGACTAATGGCTCAGCACTAATTAAGGTAATTAGAAACAAGGAAAGCCGAACCTAAATAGACAACGTCGGGACGTCCCGCTTTATGCCAAGTTATACGTAGTATAGACGTTCTGACCTTATAACGTTACGAATTGTGAATATCGATATATAGTATAAGAGACTTGGCAAGCTTGCGTGTGTGTTGGAGTGTACATGCATTAGAGGTGAACCGGCAAGGGAAGGTAAATGCTATTTGCAAGTTGCCTTTCCACCTGGCCTCCCTCTCTAGTGCTCTTGGACTACCAAATTGAAACGTGCCTTAACCGATGCAAAATAAACTCGTTCTATATACTTTTACCCTTTTGTTTTTACTTAAATATTTTACCTAAACGTTTTAAAATATTATTTACTTATAACAATACGGGTAGTAGCAATTCAAAATGAAAAGACTTATTATTATTGATGCTGTTAAAATTGTACAATTTTATGATAAGGGTTGGCCTTGCTCAGAAAATCGTTTCAAATTGAATAGTTATTTAAATGATATAAAGTCAAGTAAACTTTAATTGTTACTTATCTATATATATATATATATATAATAAAGTCGTGTTAGTTAAACTATTTATAACTCAAGAACGGCTTTACCGTAATGGCTGAAAATTGATGAAGAGGTAGCTTAGAGCCAGTAGACGGACATAGGATACTATTTATAATTTTTTTTTAATTTATGCCTTGGAGAGCTGCTTTTTATTTAACTTACTAATATTATAAATGCAAATGTTTAGATGGATGTGATGTAGATGGATGGACGGGTGTTTGAAGATATCTCTAGTCTGAAAGAACACATAGGCTACACTAATTAAGTTTTTTATGTGTCCACGCGGACGGAGTCGCGGGCGAAGGCTAGTATTTTATATACTGTAGTTAATGCCATTAAATGCTTTTTTTTTATAAGTTTTTTAACATATAAATCGTGTGACCTATTTTGTGGTTTCGTTTGCGGTTTTTATTTGATATTTTGTTTGCGTTGTGGATTATCGCACGGGCAACAATTCATAGATACGTCACGCACACATAATTCCCCAGGGATACCGTTTAAAAATATACATTCCAAACCTTCTTTCAAAAGAGGCAACTATTTTTGAAATAAATTGCTATTGACAAACAACAGCGCTCAAATTTATAAGTTTACATTGCTGCAAAATATCTCATAAATATTTGCCTTACATCAATTTAATAGCTGCAATAAATTTTTAAATTTATTCTTTACTAGCTGTCGCCCGCAACTCCGTCCGCGTGGATATATCCACGTATATATAATATAACTAAATTATCTTGACATCCATCCACATCACATTATATATTAAGTAAGTTAAATAAAATGCAGCTCTTCAAGGCTAAAATTCGAAAAAAAAATTAAAAAAAAAGAATAAATAGTATCCTATGTCCGTCCCGTCTCCTGGCTCTAAGTTACCTTCTCACCAATTTTGCAGGCATATCGGTAAAGCCGTTCTTGAGTTATAAATAGTGTAACTAACACGACTTTTTATATATATATATATAGATTAAGTATACTGCGAAACGATAATCGGATTGGGACCCAATAAAATTTCGTTAAGCTAGCTTGTATAAAGGTCATTGTAACTTGTGTTTTATCTGTTATACCTATTTTTTTATTGTAATGGGGACTATATGAATATATAACTGGCATTACAATAAGTATAAAATTAAAAAAAATATATATGACACTGGATTGATTTTTAAACAACCAGCTGTATTGCCGGCACCGGGTTAGAGCTTGCCGTGTACCGGGCGCCGTGTACACCTCAGTATTGATCTCGTCAGCAGATACGCTCATCTGCACCCGCGATATTCACCTTTGCAAATATCACCTCACGTTTTCTTTTCACTATTCACCCTACCGATGCTATCGCTTCTTTTATTTCGATTTCTACATATAGATTGCTTTGTTGTACGAAAAACGACGACAGGCATATGGAAAATGAAATTTAACAGGTTGTGTCCCTCAAGGAATTTCCATAATAATTTAAAATTAAATAATACTAATTGGGCTTGTAAAACTTGTCAAGTTCTAAGTGTACTTTTTTGTATGTTGATGTATATCTTCGAAAATATGAACTTACGTAACTGCTATGCGAGGTTAACTGATTACTATTTATTATATTTATTCCTATACATATTTGGACAATTGGAACAACCGACAAAACAACTTTTTTATTTCTTCTTATGATATAAGTTTTGATTAGGTATAAATAGGCGCGTTTAAAATAAACAACACATAAGTCGTTATAAAAAAGAACATGTTTTCGTAATAAAAGATATCGTATACGGTTTAGTTCTCATAACTATATTTAGAAATGACAAATATGTCCGGGTCGCGAAGTTCATAACTCTATGTCGTGTCGGTCACCGCTGTTGACCTCTTTATTGCCATTTTTTTTTTAAAAGATTAACAATGTTCTAGGAAATGTTTATTCCTTGATGCAATTTTCCTGTCATCTATGTTACTCTATGATTACTATTTTTTTTCTCATCACACAAGTTGTTATGAATAAAAATTCTTTATTGGGCAAGAAAAAACATTTTTCACCTAATTTTGTGGGCTCTGTCTCCGGAACTAGTTGAACCTGTGCTTCAGGAGACAGCGCCTTCTCTTATCTATTGCCTAAAGTTAAAGATAGTTTCTTAACATATTATATGCATTGAAATATACATGTAAATTTAATTTCACTGAGCACATTGTTACGATTGCCAAATAACCTTGACTTTGTGAGACAAGTATACCATTACGAACAAGCCAGTCGCCTTAATAGCCGACAATCAGTTGGCCGACATTAGCTACATTGGATAATGTTGTTTGTCTCTCGCAACAGTAGATAAATGTAGCAAATAAACGAGATTCTTCGTTTCATATGCGCATTGTATCTTAAGGAAAATATAGCAATTTGTACTTTTAGACATTTATTAATTACAATCCTTTGGCGCGAATAGCGGGCTTACATTGCAAAGTCAAGTGTCAGAATGATTAGTGAGGGGTCGACATAGATGTCGATATTTTAGTGAGGCTAGTGTTGTGCTAGTACACCGGCACAGTATCGGATTTTATTCCTAACAGTACATTGTTGTTTTTACGTTAGGATTGTTACAAATCGAGATGACAGATATTTCTTTTTTTTAATAAAAAGAAGATGTTCAAAGGTTTAAGATTTAAAGCATTTATTCTAAAAAAAAAAAACAAAGAAAAGGTCACTTGCATGAGAACAATGTCGTACACTACTCGTATATGTTATAAACCTATAGTCGACATTGATTTGACTTATTCTTAATTTACTTTTTTACAACAATCTAAAATGTATTGAGCTAGGTTTATGTGGGGGATCTTTCTAATAAAACTATTATTTCACACATTCCAGGTTCTTTTTTGCAGAGACACGTTCTTACTTTTTTCCTAAACTATAACTTCACATTTCTTTTTGACATGTATATAATCTTACAATCTTTACTTACGGCCAGTGTTCTAAATAGGTTTTAATCTAAAACAGTTTGATTTTAATTGATTAAATGAACTTGAATTAAATATTATTTTTAAATGAACTTTGAATTTCAACCTTGATACAAAATATATAATTCTTTTTTCTCATCAGTTTACTTTACATAGTTATAGCTCTAAAATATTGCCTAGTTTCAATATAAGAATGTTTACAGGTACAAGGTGGAGGTGGCAGGCAAGAGTCTGCCAGTCCTCACCACGTTGGACAAGGGACGGTACGGAGTGATCATCTTTGAATCTCTCAACAAATACGCGAACATGGACAAATGGAATCGGGAACTTCTGGACAAGTACTGCCGGGAGTATGCCGTTGGCGTCGTCGGGTTTGCGACGCCAGGGGAGGAGACCCTTGTTGGAGCTCAGCTGAAGGGTTTCCCACTCTTTATGCATACTAATCTAAGACTTAAGGTAACATTATGGGATGGAAACTGATTTTAATATTTTTGTACTTTTATATTTTGATTTCTACGGTAAATCGAGCAAGTGAGCAAATTCGTAGTATATCCGAAATGTGGGATTAAAATTCATGAGAAATTAATGTTTAAATAATGTTTGAGGTCATTTCATTACATTTTCTACGAAAATCTGTAACATCATAAATTCCACGTATTCTCATTAATTATCAACATATCCCTAATAATATTGAATTCTTCTTAAATACCTTTTAGTAATATTTCAGTAATAACAGTCTTAAAAATCTGCTTTAGATTTGGGCATACTCATAATTACAGAAAATAGTTAGTTTCTTTATGTGACAGATAAGATATTCAAGGAATACCTATTAGGACCTAGTGGAATAAGTCGTTCAGTTCAAAAGGCCACATTTAATCTCGAATAGGATGCAACCCTCAACCCAGCGTCACCAGTGTTGCGACTGTCGCGCGCGGGGGAGACAGCATGGGGCGCGCTACCCGGCGACCACTGGACAGTCTTCCGTGCCAATAGCACCACGTACGAGCCCGTTGCTTGGGCAGTGCGACAGAATGAATACGGCTCCAGCGGTAAGTACACATTGCATTGATAATTATCATGCACTTAGCCATCACTTTTTCAATACGTATAATAACCATGTTTGATAGCAAACATCGTATGGTTAATCGTATTCATTTTACATCGTAGTATAACAACAAAATTGGGCTACAAAGTATGTCCTATAATACTAATATTTTATATGATAGAGATTCTTAAATCTAATACATCTAAATATAATCTGTTGCATCTTAACTTTAATACTTGGGTCCACAACACCCTTTACTTTATGAATTCCGCATAGCAACAACAAATTAATAGCTTTAGTTCGTACGACAATAGTTAAGTGAATATCTCAAGTGATTATGTGCAGAAGTGGTACTTAAGTTGCATCTCGTGCCTGCTTATGCGCTAATTAACATCTTCCAATAAGGCCGTTACTGCGTTAATGTGTTTCCGCAAGAGCAGCGTAACGCTTTGAAGCCAACTTAGAGACATATATAGACATATACATCATTATATTATATGCTAGGTGAATAATGTGAACATTGTATGTATTCACATTACATATATATATGTGTATGGTAGAACCAATCCTAACATATAGTTTAGAGTCTAAGTTTAGTTCAAAATGCACGACTATCACAGTATTACCGTGGGTTTCTAATACCAAAATATCTTTATAAAACTTACCGTCAACCTTGTCATTATCTTTGACGAAACAGAGATTATATGTTTTAAACGGAGTTTTTTTCTCAGAATCTTTATAACTATTTAATTTTATGACGTTATAAATGGACAGTTTGTTCCACGATTTAAAAACAATAGGTTTAATCGCTATTTATGTACACTATCGTAAAAGTTTTGTTACAAAAATAATTGTGATATCACCGTGTTTTTGATCCAAGTAAGCTCTGCTATTATTATTAGTGTGTTGCGTGCGAGAAAGTTTTGTCGTTTTAAATTTGCTGTTATGCAATACTATTGTTCGATATAAAAGATCAACAACGAACCAGACCCAAAACTTTTCCTATCAATAGCCCCTATTTTACGATGAAATACTGAAAAGGATGAATACATTTTCTTTTCAGTTATTTCTTTTTACTTTACAACTACGTATATATTAAAACTCTGTATAGATTTTAAGTTTGAGAAATAGTAAGTCAGTTCTAAGCTAAGTTGTACAAATATTTTAATTATGTCTAATTATGAAGCGTCAATAGCCTAATGGTTAAGAGTACGGATTTCCGATCATGAGGTCGGGGGTTCGAATCCCGCCATTCGACTATTGTAGACCATATTCTAGCACAAGCCTAGACCTTAGTTGGAATGGTACAAGAAATAATAGTAAATAACAAAAATCTGCTAATATTTTACTTAAAAAAGATTAACTTGAATTAAATGTAGGAGATTTATCATACCAGTAGTCTATTGGTCCACAACTTTATTTCAAACTAGCATTCGCCTGCGACTCCCACGTCTGGAATTACAAAAAATCGTCTACGTGTTTTTCCAGGCTATGTTCTACATCTATGTCAAATATCAGAGATCATGCAGCAGTTCTGGAGATACCGTTTAATAAACATCTATCCAAACATTCTCATTTATAATATTTGTTAGATAGTACAGGTCATAGCAAAACAATTAGTAGTTTGGCGCCTTTTTTTATAAAATACAACGTAATACTATACAATGACGGATGATAATTACACACGATGGAATTCTTCAATCATCAATAAGTTCACTCATTCATATTCGAGCCATTGTTCTCTTTGTATATAAAAAGAATGTGTTTTTTTATTCGTTCGTTGTTTCTACGTTATTCCCCGAAGTCGAAAAGTAAAACTAGCTCCGTAGTCAGTAACATTCGAGCCGGAAGTTTTTTCCGCCTTCGTTTTTCAAACAACGTATAGGTGTAAAATATTCCGTACGCCAGAGATTTACTCTCCGGGCGAAATCGTAACTTTTCCTTTGATGATTCCTCTATTTTTGTTTGCCCTTAAATGCAAATGTGACTTGTTTGTGTTTGTTGTTAACGTGTAAAATATGGATATCGAAAAAGCAATGTAAAAATCAGGCTTTAACCTATAAAGTCCAGGTTAGCTGTTGGAATATATCACTAATGAACAATACTTTTTCCAATCATGAAGCTGCCAGCATTATTTATTTTCCATACAAACTTTATAGCGTTTAATTTCACATGAGTCGCAGCAGGACTACATTTTAGTTAACATTTATACACATGTTGCCGCAAGGAATACCCTTACGTGCTTTTTCCTACGCATGGATTACACTTACGAAGAAATGGATTTTGAAAGTAATGAAATTATGTTTGTGACAGAAGAGCGCGTCCCTCTGGCGACGGTGATACAAGATCACGGGCGCGTGGACGGCGTGCAACGCGTGCTGTTTGGCGCCGGCCTGCAGTTCTGGTTGCACCGTCTGCTGCTGCTTGACGCACTCAGCTACCTCAGCCATGGACAGCTCAGTCTCAGCCTCGATAGATGGATACTTGTTGATATTGATGATATATTCGTTGGAGAGAGAGGTGAGTACTTTACTTTGGGTTATATCTATGCACATATGACTTTGTCGCTAGTTTTTCATTGTTTGACAGTTTGTTATTCTCGATGTCCGGCTTATTTTTCGTTGTCGATGGTTTTCGGAGTAAGTTTTAGTTTCTAATACAAATGTGTAGCATACTTTGATAAAATATAAACGCTTCATTCGCCTAAATTACTTAACATGAGAAATATTTTGCTATTTTTTTTTATTTTCGAGCAACTTTGATGAGAAAAAAATCATGAATACTAAGCAAACATTTTTGAATTCGATTGTATGTAGAAAAGATATGTCATTTTCAAAGAAATCTGATATTTTAATTTGGAATGTAAAAAGTTAAGTTAAAATAATAACAATAAAGTCTTCGATAAATTCAAATTATTATTAGAGCTTCGTAAGATTTAAGATCGGAGCTCAAGAGCTGAGCTCCTCGCTGTTTCAACTTTGCTGTTAAGTCTCGATGCTCATTATTTATGCGAACTTGTTAAGTCTGGTTTAAAAACTCTGAGTTCGCTAAACTCCTATTACCAAGCCGAAGACAAATTGACATTTCACTAAAAGACATTAAACTAACATTTATTCATTATTATTTGTATGCTTTTAAACACTTATATTTAATTTAATGAAAACATTAAAACAATTTGTGTTCTATAATTATGTGGGATAAAAATATTCATTTATTTTGTTAACAAAAAAAAACTCATATTATATATTGTCCCTCTTATTTTCTTTCAAAAAACAAAGATAACAATATTTTTGTGCATTTGCTTTGGCAAAATGAGTTAAATGTGAACCAAACTTCACTTGATAAGCAATACAAAGAGAGCAATTTTTCTCTATGAATAATATGCAAGAATCTGTCTCATTTTACTTCCTTAGTACGTCTAGACTACGATATACCAAACGGAATTCTTTTTAGCCCACGAATAACAGAAAGAAAACGAAGCGAATGATTCAGTGCCTTAATCTTGCTGATTGTGACATCTTTTTAAAAGTTTTCAAACTAAAAATGAAGTCAAATTTAATTACTTAAATATTTGTCATGTAGGGGACTGTTCTATCTACTTATATATGTACAAATGACCTTGAACCGTCGACTTATCATCCACATCTTATTATCTCGTCTACCAGGGTTTTTACCCGACTGTCTCAGGCAGACAGTGTTTTTTGTGTTTTTACGAATTTTGTACGTGGGTTTATAGTCACCTTCGGTAACCTAAACGGCAGGATCGATATTATTAAAGTATAATTCCGTCAGTTTTCTTAATCTGAGTGTCAGAATTATATCAGCTCAAAATAAATTTGTATAAATAACGTAGTTATGTCTCTTTGTTTTTAAGTCAGTCGGGATTTATTGATTTTTTTAATAAACAATTTTTATATAGGTACTCGACTCCACGAAGAAGACGTATCAGCACTTCTAGCATCGCAAGCAGCGTTACAGAGACTTGTAGCTGGCTTTAGATTTAACCTGGGTTTCAGTGCTAAGTACTACCACCACGGTACGCCACTGGAGAATCGAGGCGATGATGCATTACTTCGGAATAGAGAACATTTCACATGGTAAGTGTACATTTAACATAAACACGTGGCCAACATGTCTTCAATCATAGTCAGTCAAGTTAGCTGATTGGTAGACTTATCATATGTGTTTAAATTTCTTAACTATAACTATTTATCATGGAAAAGCATTGGATACTCCGGGGTTAAGCACTTGACATGTAATCTGCAAGTCCTGGGTTCCAATCCCGCCATGTACCAATGTGTTTTTCGATTTACATAGATATAAACCTTTATCCGACGTTCTTACGGTGAAGGAAAACATCGTGATGCAACCTGAACTTATCTGAGAAGAAATTCAAAGATATGTGTGATGTCAACCAACCCAACCCGCACTTGGCCAGCGTGGTTGACTATGGCCTAATCCCTAACTTAGAGCAGGCTCCGAGCCCCTCGGTGGGGACTTAGCTGATGATGAATTTATTATTACTTAATTAAATGTTTGAATTTTATTCAGAAATATTATCCTATAATACATTATGTGATTGCTTCTTGATATTTGTGTCTCCTCCCACTGATACTTATCTCTTATTATGACTTCATAAATCTAGACTAGTGGCACATATTAAAAAGACCAAGTTCTCGCTAACCTCCACGACTTTATCTATTAATACTAGCCTATTAACTGCCACTATCATAAACACGCTATTGCGTCATTAATCATTCCGACTTTATGAGTTCTGTACCGACGTCATGATAACAGTGTCCAACAAATACAATTTTTCTATACATGTAATTTGATGACATGAGTTAGTTTGACATTTATAAACTAGACCATCAAGGATATGAGACACGATTAAATAAGCGCTGCTATCTCGGATAATGTGTAAAAGGCATAGAAAATGACATAAAAGAAAAAACATGTCATGACAGCTAGTACTAAAAGGACCACTTGACACTTCTTTGACAATGACAGGAGGGCGCTAGTGAGCGATCACAATTTAGTTTGACTTATACCCAACGGTTCAGTGGTACAAAGTGCATTCGCTTCGAAGCGATACCGTAACGGACTTCAAAAATGTGAAGAATTGACACGGGATGATCACGTGACTTATAGAAAGTTATTGTCAGTTCTATGCATTTTTGAAATTCGTTATGGAATCGCTTTAAAGCGAATGACCTTCGTCTAACCTCACAGATAGCCTTTTCAGTCTATATGATACATCGAATGGAAAATTACTACGCGACAATATTTCCACTATATTTCATTGCTGTTTAAATTTTTAAATAGAATGAAAGCGATAGCAATATCTATTTTGACAAATGTGACAGTGAAAACACACCTTTACTAATTTTAACATAAACATACGAATGTCTATATTATGAATGTTAGCAAGTTTCAATGCTTCAATATGTCCATGTCTATCCTTGTATTAAGTCACGAGCGTCGGATACGCCTGCGCATACATAAAATGTTCATGCAAAAATAAACTCTTAGCAGTAGAAATAAAGTACAATGTTTGATGATATTGTGACGCTTTATGTACATTTCCGTCCATTCTGAATAACGTGTGTCATTAATCCTTGCATAATACAAAGTTTTCTTTTATATCGTCATAATGATACGAGTATATCCTACATATAAAACGTATACAAACGTACATATCTACATTTTACATGTCTATAATCCAAGAATAAAAAAAGAAGTCTAAACCCCACAAAAAAGTTATGGCTTATATTTCACCGGTTTTCCATCGAGTGCATTGCAAAAACGCGCTAGTATGTACCCAACCTAACCCGTCCTAAGTATCAATTTTGTTTTAGGTTTTGTCACATGTGGAACCACCAGCAGCCGCATTTGTACAACAACGTATCTCAGTTAGAAGCCGAGATGATGTTGAACAAACAATTTGCTCTAGAGCACGGTATCCCCACAAACTCGTGCTACTCTGTGTCACCGCATCACTCAGGCGTGTACCCGGTGCACGAGCCGCTTTACGAAGCCTGGCGTAAAGTCTGGGACGTCCAGGTCACCAGTACCGAAGAGTATCCACATTTAAGACCTGCCAGGTAAAGTAATAGTACGATAGTAATAAAAGATTTACAAAAAAAATACTTACTTTACTTTTGAAAAATCTTTTTTTTTGTAAATCGCTCTTTGACTTGTAATTTAAACATTACCAATATATATATATGATGTTATTTTATCAAAACAGAATTAAATTTCCCCATACAATCTTTACCTTACTATGAATAAAGTACTACACTTTATATTTAAATGAATCGTATCGAAACGATTGAATAATGATGATAAATTAGCGTCCATAGAATCGATGAGTACAAGAAACCATAAAGGAAGTTATAGTCCCGCTAAAAACAGTTGAAAGCGGAAGTAAGATGGCGATCGCTTCCACAGACTGACATAAAAAGTGGCCGTAAAACTGAGCACCGACAACACGCTCACCAGACCGATTGCCTGTGTCTAGAATAAAACAAAATTAATGATTTATTTTTTTCATTTTTGAAACAAAATAATAAATTAATTTCGTAATTTTATTTTTTAATTACTCTTGCGCTCTTTTTACGATGAAATAACACAAAAAAATTATTTGACGATTTATGCTATACATTTTTTCTCGTTAACAACTCACAAAAAAAATTTAAGAACAAATTGTATTTTATTATATTTTTGACTTTAAATTGATGATTTTATTATTAAAATTATACTTATACTAGTTGTCGCTCGCATCTCCGTCCGCGTGGAATTCAATTCAAAAACAAATTCAATAAGTAGCCAGACTATGATCTACATGTATGCCAAATTTAAGCGAGATTAATGCAGCCGTTCCAAAGGTACCAAACAAACATCCAGACATTCCGGTTATATTATTAACTAGCCGGCGCCCGCGACTCCGTCCGCATGGATATAAAAAACTTAAATAGTGTAGCCTATGTGTTCTTTCGGATGCTAAACTTAATCGAGATCCGTTCAGCTGTTCTAGAGATATCTTCAAACACCCATCCATCCATCCACATCACATCCATCTAAACATTCGCATTTATAATATTAGTAAGTTAAATAAAAAGTAGCTCTTGAAGGCATAAATTCGAAAAAAATGAATAAATAGTATTCTATATCCGTCTCCTGACTCTAAGCTATCTCCTCACCAATTTTGCAGGCATATGGGTAAAGCCGTTCTTGAGTTATAAATAGTGTAACTAACACGACCTTCTTTTATATATATAAGATTATAAGAATTATAATATAATATTAATGTAAGATAATTTTAGTTTTTGTTAATAAAAAATGAATTATTAAATTGGAAAATACGATACCAATATCTGTGTTATTTTAATGCCGTTCTATGATCATGCTTTTTATTTATTCAAATCATGGCGTATTAACAAAAGGAGCGTTCAAACGACACGTGGCCCTGTTACTTTGTATTTAGATTTACGATTGTAATAAAATGAGGAATAAATCTATGTGATATAAATTATGACAATGAAATAATACGTATTCCTTTCTTCAAATATATAAAAACGTATTCCAGAAAATTATTCCAGGATTTTTATAAATTGCTCATTCTTCTTTTACTGTTCCTTTTGTATAAAATACACGAATATATTTATCAAATATTTATAAATGAAATAAATTAACACAGTTTTCTTTTATATTAAACATCATTGTAAAACATCGCTTGTCTTTTCCATTTGATAATCTCGAAAAAATCTTATTTATAACTGACATTCACTGAACATTTTAAACCTAAATAAAATTTTTTTTTGAATAAAATTTATAAATTGTATTTTTATCAAATTTATTGATATTATTATAGCGATTATTTCTAGAATAGTCGACTGTAGTATTATTAATAATAGACGAACATTTTTGTGTTATCAATATAATTAAATAATATTATTAATTAAAGCAATTTTTGCTTTAATTAATAATATTATTGCTGACCTAAGTATAACAAACAACAACAAATTCATAAATAATTTGTTTCACAATCTATTTCAATATACCACACATCGTGTATTAACTTTTCATACGCTTTTATTTATTATTTTATCAGTGCCGTGACCCGCTCCGACATGAACTTATGTCTCTGATTATATTCCATTGAAGTGATTACAAATTGTGATAGTTTCCTAAGAATTTTATTAAAACAAACGTGTAATTAAGTTAATAGGTCGTCAGTTTGAAAAGATAACGCAATAGGATGTATTTATTTTAACTAAATGATTCAAACATTACTATTGTTCTGTACATGTTGTTCTTCATTTATTTATCAAACTAAACTAAATTTGTTGATTACATTTAAACTGAAAGAGATAAAATTAAAGTAGTATTTATTTGAACACATAACTGCCACAAACACCTTTGTTAAGTGTAGTTCTCCTTAAGGTACACGCCCATTGGCCCGCGACGGATCCCTTGTTGAATGGACAGAGCGCTATATCTATATTAATATGATAAAGCGGAAGATTTTGTTTGTTTGTTTAAAGGCGCTAATCTCAGGAACTACTGGTCCAATTTGAAAAATTCTATTTTTGTTGGATAATCCATTTATTGAGGAAGGTTTTAGGCTTTATAACATTACGCTGCGATCAATAGTTTTTTTTAATTCCGCGCGGACGGAGTTGCGGGTGACAGCTACTAAAATCATAGAAAGCAAACTAAAATCCGTTGACCTTGTGCGATGCGTCTAGCGCGTGCCAATGGACGCGTACCTTTAGTGTAGATTTAACCCTTTGAATGCCTCTAATATTGTTATACAGATTACGTCGCGGCTTCCGTCACCGCGGTGTGATGGTGTTGCCGCGTCAAACTTGCGGGCTGTTCACTCACACGCTGCTACTGGAGCGATACCCCGGCGGCAGACAGCGACTCGACCGCTCCATACAAGGCGGGGAACTCTTCCAGACAGTTATCAATAACCCTGTAAGTCATAATACCGCACATAGCTTGGGTTTATACTGTAAAGTCGATTTTTACGTCACATCTCCTTGTATCCTTAAAATGTTGTGACTACAAATAGTATGATGCTTTGGCAGTAGAAACTCATATTTATAAGATGTAATATTCAACAAAAAATTTCACACTAAAACAACTTTTACTCTTTCTTATAAGGAAAGGGTGAGAGGAGACATGGATTTGATAGAGTTGGAGACGCATAGGCAGGGAAAATATCCTCTTCCTGTCCCTGCCTCTATTGATAGGTAGGCAACGCATCTGCAATTGCGGTTGTCTATGGTCGCTTTGCTATTTCGGCGAATTCAATTATTGCTCGTTTGCCACCTTATCATATAAAAAAATGTCTGCACTTAAAAATGCCTTAAACCACAATTAATCTTCTACTTACCAAAACGGAAAGTTGTCAACTTAGAGATATATCTTTTCTAGTCAGATCATATGCATTAGTGAAAAACAGCTTTTATCATTTTACGTTGGAAAAACGTTGTAATAACAACACTTTACGAGCGAATCCGTCCCGGTATTCGCTAATGGATGGCGTTCGAATGACTGCACGTCGTACTTTTGACATTTTTTTAGAGAAGGGACACCATTCGTCGCGTACAAAAACGGATTAATGTTGCTACAGGACAACATTAGTTTGATTTGGGTTCGTCCAAAATCAATATATCATGTTGACACGGATATGGCCGGACTACTGTATCACAGCCGATGATGGCAAAAAAACATTACAGTAGCGAGCTACTGATTGTAAAGTAACAATAATGTAACCACAATGTTCTCTGTAAATGGATAAGTTGCTTGGAGATGACAACTTTTGCTTTATTGTATGCGCTTGTTGAAGTTCCTGACAGTTAATTCTATCTCTATTACTAGTTCCAATCCTCACCACCGTCACCAACTGTAACAGTCATCGCCAAAATGGCCAAAATCAAATAGGCACAAATTACCACAGTTTATAGCCAAGCCATGTATAGAGGTCAGTGTGGAACTATCAATCTTTATTAGAAAAACAATCTTAAAAAAAAATTATCACCAATCTAACAAGACTGCATCTATACGTTTTCTCTTTTTAAACCAGAGGACCTAGCACGAATATTTGTGACAATCGCCATCGACAAAATTTGCATTAAAATTTCTATAGCACCCTTATCAAAAATCTCTTACGAATTTTGTCAAAATTGGCGATGACGATAACAAGGCGATTGTCACACGATGCTAGGCACACTGGTCGTTCGTGTCAATTAAAACACGATTCAACTTAAAAATAGAGTACATTGTTTTTATAAATGTAATTTAGGTTTGAATTAAAAAAGGTCTCAGTTCACTTAGATGTAGATCAGTACATACAAGGAAAAACTTTTCGATGCGACTCGATTGTGCAATATCTCTTCGTTCGTATCTCTCGTTGAATATAAATTTCTAGTTCGCTTCAATTAAAATTCTCAATTTTAATGAATCCAAGTTACCAAATTTAATTAAATTCATAGAACCGCTTGACATCGTACGAATATCGGAATAACGAACTAAAAGCTAGATAGAATTTTCTAAAGTTGGATGCATATTTATCGACGTAAAATATCGTTATAAAGTGATAACTATTTTAGTGGCCAGTTAATCATCAACTAATTTTCAATTATGAAGTTAATTAATTTTAATCTATTTTAAATTAATTCATCATTAATATAATTAAAAAGCACATGGCAATACTACTCTTAATATATTTTTGGTTAAAGCATAATTATTTTATATGTTTTACATCGATATTAATTTTCCTGTATTCTTAATTGATGACCGAAAATTACCGAATGAATTTAACGCTAAAAAGGCACCGTAAACCTGTTGCATGAGAAACGTATAAAAAAGCGAGCCAAATCGGTCCGTTTAGAAAAAAAGTTTCGATTCCCTTTGGCGGGGCTTTCGAATTCGATTGCGTTCATAACAAAAATATATAGATAAAATAATCCGCCCAATGTTTTTGTAAAATCATTTGATTTTTCTTCTATTATTTTTGTACAATATTTTCAAGAAGAAACAACAAACGTTTCACAGCGCTAAGTGACTTCTCAGACATTTTCATTTATTCTCAATATTATGAACAGTCGTCTGTCTAGACTTTTCCATGAAATAGTATCGTTATAAATTTTTACGTCGACATTCCGTGGAATTAAGTTGCCTTTCAATTCAAGACATCTTTGCCGTGCTCTGACTAGATTTTAATTACAGCTCTTCTCGTATTTAAAATATTGTACAGACTATTTTAGTTATAAATATCAGACGTAGTTAATTTACAAATTATAATAACTAGTGTAGTAGATATAGTATTCAGTACCATATTATATGCATATATATTAGGTGTCAAGCAAGACCACCAGAATTCGCCGAAGTAGCTAAGTAACCGCTGCCCATAGACATCCGCAAATGCATATACGTTGCCGACCTTTAATCGACGGAGGAGGAGACGCAGAGACTGAGAATACTTCCCCTCACTAAACGTCCACTCCACTGTCAACAACTTCCTTTTCCCATCCTTTCCTTATGACAAAAGGGTGGGAAGGAGACGATTAGGCCCCTGTCACCACACTAATCAGACGAAACGGGGAAAGACTTCTAGTTAACGCCTGTCTTCTGCGTGGTCATGGTATTACACCGGGCGCGACTACCAATTCGTGCTGCAGATGTTGTGCTGGTGTATACCACGTCTGACATACTCTTTGTTGTCATAGATCAACATCTTCATGACGCATATGTCAAACTATGGCAACGATCGTCTGGCGCTATACACGTTCGAGTCTGTGGTAAAGTTCCTGCGCTGCTGGACCAACGTGCGACTCGCCTCCGCGCCGCCGCTCGCCCTCGCGCACAAGTACTTCCAGCTGCGACCCGATGAATTGAACCCACTCTGGGGGGTGAGTACATCTCTCACTATCCGTCAACTTTGTCATAGTACCTCACTTTCTTTATCTCATTTTAGCATCATCTAGAACATAATATCACACTATCTTCACGACATTCTTCCATTGTGAAATTCTCACTCACAACATTGTGTCATTTCCATCGTTAAAACATATTTAATGACTAACGGTCGGCCGCCACTCCATCCACGTGGATTAAAAAAGACATAAATAGTAACCTATGTGTTCTTCCAGACTATGTTCTATATGCATGCCAAATTTCATCGAGATCTGTTCAGCCGTTTTAGAGATACCTTCAAACTAACATCCATCCATCTAAACATTCGCATTTATAATATTGGTATTGTATGGGGAAAAGTTTTTAATATATACTGATGTACCATGGTCATAAAATAACCACGCCATTTATGTTCGCTGTGACATTTTTCATTGAAACATTTTTTCTAGAAATAAAAATGCTGGTGCATTATTTACAAAAAAAATATAATTCCATTTCGTTTATATCATGATACTATAGAAAATTATTACAAAAACATATTATAATTAAATGTAAGAGACTTTATAAAATACATAATATTTACTCGAATAAACCGACACGACGGTCGCCCTTGATTCAATTTGCGGATGGATTCGCAGAACGAGACACGCCAATATGTACTTTGCTAAATGACTATGTGACATCCCCTTCACGCCCTTAGTTTTATATACGATTCATTTCTTTTTATTTCTAACAGATGGCTATAAATGAAGGATCAGATAATTTTCGATCTTATACATATTTCTTGCGTAATATAATAGATTTTGACATAAATTAAAACTTTCAGAACAAACAATTAACTAAAAGTTTCTTTTTTTTCTTCAATTTGTCCTATATACGTCGAAAAAGGTTAAAGTTTGTATTACTCCAGCAGAATTTCGTCAAATTTGACATGTGTTTTTCAGAATAAATAATTAATTTGTCCTGTCGGCACAGAAACGGGTCAGCGTTTAAATGAAGAAAGTAAAAAAAAATTACCAACTGTCCAACGACAATTCCAAATTTAAAAACGTCGTAATTAGTGATTGGGAAATTTGTAACAAAGTTCATGGAAATTAATTTCCATTAACTATTTCCAACTAAGCACAAAAGTTGAGAGATGCTTAACGCCAATGATCAAATGGTGAATTCGCACAGCGCTTTGTGAGACTTAATTCTACCAATAGTCTAAGAACTTTGGCTGAAGTAAAACGATTCGACATTGCTACTAACTTTTTCATTTTCTTTCATAACTTTGAAATCTATTTTTATCGACCACAATTTTTATTAAATAAAACGCAAAGTAAAACGAATATTTTCAGAAATCCTTCCATAACCCACCAAGACTTATAAACTATACTAATTTTAGATCTCTTATAAAATCGATTATCTAGTTATATTTTTAAAAATAATCGCCCTAAATACATGCGATGTAAAATGTCTTAATATTCTTGACTACTTATGTATACAAAATAATATAAAAGCCGAGAGTGAAAAGCTTAAAATGCCGAGATTTGCGTCATAAAAAATGCCCTGTAACGCTTTTGAATGAGCGCCTCTCTGTAACAAAATACACAAACCAAGTCAAAACAAGCCAAAACTTTGGTCGGCACAATGACGCCGAAATATTTAACTTTCAAAATAAAAGAAGTTATTATAAAGTTTATTTTACTTTGTTTGGTACTAATTATACTTTTAATACTTTCATTTTACGTTATTATCGACCTTATTAAACAATATTATCAAGTTTGTTTTGCTGTTTCTATTTCTGTCAGAATAAGTATAATAGAATTGTCTTGTCTTAGTGAACAATAGTTCAGGATATTGCCACAGAGTTTGTACTGGTTTTCGATTTTACTTGCGACATGATGCGGATCGGCTAAAGGAATTTGACGGAAGAGGTGACACATAGGAACGGGATTTTTCTGTACGTTCCCTCCTCCGTCGATTAAAGGAAGCGCATATACATTTGCGGATGTCTATGGGCAGCGGTCGCTTCGTTATTTCGATTAATAAAGGTGCCCGCTTGCTCGTTTGCTCGTTTACTACCTCAAGATACATATCATTTAAACGTAAAATCAATTAATTTAAGGGAACTTATAACCAATAGATATAGTTTCTAGTCTAGCTGTTTGTGATAACCGCATTCGGAACACGTGTGACAAACGATTGTTGTGCAAGTCCCGGCTAACGTTTGATCGATTAACTGGTGAGGGCGCGTGCATTTGAACCTTCGACCATTGTATCGATTAACTGTTTCGATAGGCGCACCAGAATATTAATGTATAATATTGTTTATGTTCACAACTTATATGAATTTAAATACCTCTTATTGCGACGGTATATTTTGGTCAAACCATAGATTACCAACACAAAGTGTTTGTCTATCATCTAAGTGTGCTTTGCTACAGTCTAATCCGATAGTAATAAACATGGTAATCGTATGTCCAGAATCCATGCGACGATATACGTCACCGTCGCATCTGGTCGAAGAGCAAATGGTGCGGCAGTCTGCCTCGTGTGCTTGTCATCGGGCCGCAGAAGACCGGCAGCACCGCGCTGTACAGCTTTCTCGCGATGCACCCCGCCCTCGTGCCCAACCTGCCCAGCCCCACCACATACGAGGAGCTGCAGTTTTTCAACAATAATAACTACCTCAAAGGATTGGATTGGTAAGTTAAGCGTTATACTAACTTATACCAGATGCATGATAATTTAATATGGAATAAGAGTTTCTGCAATGGAAATTGTCCATATGAAGTGCTGACGTTTATCGTCAATTTCCCAATTAGAAATCAATGCTACATTTAAGTTCAATTTATTTATTATGTAATTCAAACACACGTGTTAGGTTTTACGTGACGATTTCCACTCTTATATTTAAAACCTAAAATATGTTGCCTGCTTATAGTTCTTTTTTGTGCAGGTATTTGAACTTCTTCCCGGCAAATCTCAGCAACTCGAGCCAGATGGCGTTTGAGAAGTCTGCTACGTACTTTGACGCGGAACTAGCGCCGCGACGTGCGCACGCGCTGCTGCCTACATCCAAGATCATAGCTATACTCATATCTCCATCCAAAAGGTAAGGATATATTTATTATACTTGAGAAAATATTGCAAATATTTTTAATATGTATAACATTTATTAGAGCAACAGGGTTAACAAATAGTTTACATAAAGTTTTTATTCGATGACCAATTTTCTATCAATGTTAACATGAATTTATTATTTGTAACTTTTTGTTTAGGGCGTACTCTTGGTACCAACATATAAGATCGCACGGTGACCCGGTGGCGAGAAACTATACCTTCCACACGATCATTACAGCCAACGATTCCGCGCCCAAGCCGCTTAAGGACTTAAGGTGAGTCTAACAATACAGGAATATACGCGACGGCCGGTTACTTGCAGACATATTCAAAACTCTTCCCATTGAATAAATTGTGAATTGAAGCTGTATTCATATGCGGGGATTTGTTGCGCAACTTTCTCTTCACTTTTCAGATACTCGGAAGGCGCAGATTGCGCCCGAACCGCGCGCTTTTGTCCCGAACGAATAGACATTCGTTCTTATATTTCTACCTTTACATTTTCAATGTATTGTTCTTGCAATTTTTTATTATCCTACATGAAATGGGTATGACATGAATGTGAAGGTTTGCTTGAATAAAATACGACATAAAACAATGCAAGTATTATACTACCTAGGTAAATGTCAAAGATATATCTAAATCTAAAACTAACAGTAATATCAAATTTTATTTTGACAAATATTTAAATTACATATATGCTGTAATCCATTTTAAAATCTCTGGAAAATATCTAAGAAAATGTTTTCATTTGTTATATACTTTAATGAAAATTAAACTCCATAATAACAACTCTACTGTGCTATTCCAATCAGCTCAACTTAAGCGCTTAAAGCAAGCATTGCCTCAAGAACTTTATCCCACGACATCAAACTTAGAGCATACCGCACCAACTAAACATTCGAGTTATAAATTATTCGGATACGGTATACATATTTGAATATAATAGTGATTTTCCATTGAACATCGTAAAAATATATATTTTTATTTTGTTAGGAACCGTTGCCTGAACCCAGGTAAGTACAGCCACCATTTGGAGCGCTGGGTGTCAGAGTTCGGCGCGCACCAGCTGCATGTGGTGGACGGTGCTGCATTACGCGCCCAGCCCGCCGCCGCTCTGCACGCGCTGCAGAAGTTCCTTAAACTCAGTCCGCACATTGACTACAATAATCTACTCAAGTAAGTCACTACTACACGACAAAAACAGTCACATAGCTTAGGAGATCTCATAAGACATACTAGCTGTCGCCCGCGACTCCGTCCGCGCGGGATTAAAAATAGATGTTAGCCGATTCTCAGACTACTCAATATTCTCACAAAATTTCCTGAGAATCGGTCAAGCCGTTTCGGAGGAGTGTGAGAACGAAAATTGTGACACGAGAATTTTATATATAAGATAACTCTCTTCGTCATATTATTAATAATTCGTCAGGTTAACAGAAATTTCTATTTTTGCTATAAATATTTTGCTATATATACTATGCTAGTTGTCGCCAGCGAGTCCGCGCAAAATGAGAACAAAAACTTAATTAGTAGCCTATGTGTTCTTTCAACTTATCTTCTACATCTATGCCAAATTTTATCGAGTCATAATATTAGTATTTATTAGTAAATTGGAATGATTATAAAGAGAAAAATTTGATTGTATTGAATAGGCTCCAAAATTACTGAACCGATTCGAAAAATTCTTTCACTGTTGGGAAGCTACACTATTCCAGTTTATTATAGATTTTTTTTTAAAAGTAAACTTTAGAAAACATTACCAATAAATAACCTATTTGTGAACACATGTGCTTAAATTTTCTATATTTTGGATATACTTGGCGACAGCGATGCTGGAGACGGGTCGCTAGTATATAAATACAAATGAACACACACAGTTCATTGTCCATATGACGTTTTGGGCAACAATAGAAATTTTACAATTAACACGTTGAGCGCCACGTCAGCCATCGGTGGCTGACACTAGACTTTCCGTTTAGGCCGCGTCAGCCATCGGTGGCTGACACTAGATTTTCTGTTTAGGTCGCGTCAACCATCGGTGGCTGACAGAGTGTAACATGAGAACTATAAAATTTTACACTATTTTGCGGAATTACACAATTTTTTGACGGTTTTACGGAATTTGTACTGCGATCGGACACCCTTTAATACCAGTGCGTATAAGCGGCGCTCGTGGCCTGAACGGGATTGTCTTAGAAATACGCGTGGCGCTCAACGTGTTTATAAAGAATTGTAGATATTTCTTTGTTGAGTTTCATTAAACTAAAGAGAGTCGCTTAATACAAAATTGATTTCCAAATAAAAACCACGCTTTTTTAGCGGTTGCTATTATTGAAATAATTGTTTTCGATTTGTGTGTAAAATTTCGTCCGGAACAAAATTAAACAGTAATTGTGTAAGCCTCAGTGGAGTATTGATATGAAATGTATCGTGTAATTACATTGTATTAAACTTTTATTATTTTCCCTTATTTATTATCTACACTAATTAGATTAAAAAAGCACGGGTAAATTATTTCTAACAGTTTTACCTATGTAAGTAATCATATCGTGTATATAGATGTAGTGTTTTCAGTTTTTGCTAAAAGATATGGTAATTGTGACCTGTGGAAGTTTAAACATTGACAAACATTTTTGATAAGCATTTAATACAAGCTGTCGCCCGCGACTCCGTCCGCGTGGATTTAAAAAAATTAGTAGCCTATGTGTTATTCCAGACTATGTCCTATATATATATGCCAAATTCCATCGATATCTGTTCAGCCGTACTGGAGATACCAAACATAACGTCCATCCATCCATCTAAACATTCGTATTAATAGTAGTAAGATATCAAATTAATTAATTATGCCTTTAGGCTACAAAACTGTTGACTATGACTAAATGTATACCAAAGTTGTACAATTTTGATTTATAAGTGTGTATTGATATCGTATATTGTTAAAGCGATTTCAATTTGCATTTGTCGCGTTTCGACTGTACAAACAAATAGGAAGAGGCTTAGGAAATAAAACAATGAAAAACGCTACCTCCATCGTCAATCGGGGAACGTTTGCTCTAGGTATGCCGTTTGACAACTCACCCGTATTCCGCTCCGAAAACATTTTGTTTGGCCACTAATAGACATTCTTTTTTTCTTTTTTATCGTTTTGTTTCCTTATTTTCCTTCCAAAATTGTCAACTAGTAAAGTAGTAAAGTAAACGAAGACTTTTATCACATAACTGACTGTAATAAAAGAGAATCTAAAAAAAAAACTTAGTGGCCTCTGTGTTCTACCAGACTATCTGTGCTTTTCATCGAGATCAACCGTTCTGAAGATACATTCTTACAAATATCCATACATCGAAAGTTTCGTATTTATAATATTAGTAAGATCACATAATGTACAATAACAGAATAGAAAACTGACATAAGTTATTCCATAAAAGGAAGTGGAAAGCGAATTAAATTATCGACCGTATGTCCTTATGTTTCTACGAGCCAGGAAAAGTAACAAAGTGTCTTACATAGAGCATCTAATTTCCAGATACGACGCGAAGAAAGGTTTCTTCTGCCAAGTGACGAGTGGTGAGAAGACGAAGTGCCTTGGCAAGTCGAAAGGGCGCATCTATCCGCCCATGGAGGAGCGCTCTGCCAAATTCCTAAAGCGATACTACACGCCGCACAACGCCGCGCTCTCCAAACTTTTGGTACGTCTCGGCCGTCCTGTGCCCCCTTGGCTCAAGGAAGAACTTTCCAATGGATAGCACGAGCTGTCTCCGCTCAAACTCACGCACAGGCTCATTAAAGTCTGTCTCGTGGCGGTGTGAACAAGGGTGCAACATGTATCCGTAAATTTTGTGAGTTAACATTGAGTATTTGTTTCTCGTTTACTCTCCAAATGATATGTAACTACCTCGTTTGAATCAACAAAAGATTTGTGTGACCCCGTGAACAATGACTATAAGTTTAGTGTCACAACATGTTTCTGCGTGTGTTTTGACGATCAATTGTTTTGTCGAATATGTTATAATCTCGTAAATATTTTAAACTTACAATGAACTTAATTCGTGTTGAGAGTTTTAAAATGGTTTTAAACCGGCAGTGTTTTTGTCTGCGTTTTTATTTTATTTGTGCGACTGGTATAGCTTTACACTTTTTTTTTAAATAGTCGAATTTTTTTTAAACTTATTAATTAGATTTAAGGTAACAGTTGTCCCATAAAGTTGTCGTTTTATTTACTTTATAAACAACGCGAGAGACTGCTAAAGTGGATTTCCATTGCCGAAAAATTATGATACAAAGTCGTGTTGTTAACTCATTCTTATGGAGGCAAAGATAATGGAAGTTTTTTGGATGACCATTTCGTCAGTGGAAATGCACGATTGCTATGCATCTCTTTTTTTTGCTTAAAAAGTCTTAATTTAAACGATTTACGATAGCTTTTTTAATATTAACCTGGAATTGAACGATAATTCTTTACGAGTTATTTTACTTGCCCATATTTACTTAGCCATTTGGTATAGGCAGGTAACGCACGAACAATGCTGCAAAAGTACTAGTTTTATTTTAGTAAATTATTGTTTTTTTTTCTTTTACAAAGCAAATAATCGAGCTATGATTGTTTATAGTCAAAGTAAGATTTATAAAATAGTTATTGTGAAATTTGTTTCTCATTCCATGCGACAGTTTGGCTATTTCTTGAACTATGATGGAATTACTTACAACAACAATGATTTAAAATTTACGTCAAGAGATTTTATAGAACAAAAGTATTCGTCGCTAATAATATGAAAGTTAACTAATATGTTATGTCTATCTTATCGTCTAATCAGAACTGAGCACTGGTACAATTTCATTGAAATTTCCTAAAAACAATAAAAGAATTGTTTTAAAAAAAATATACATAAAAGTACATAATATAACATTGATATTTGGTCAGACGTATCTTAATCTGTTGATGAAAGTAAAAGTTAGTTTCCATTGTCAAAAAACGTACTAACAAAAACAAAAACAGATCGCCATGCCCACACAATGACATAAAAACTGAGATATATATTTCAGTGGTCATATGGCAGTGTAAACTTACTTTAACGACATTCGGTACCTGACAAATTATACATTAGTTAGTCCCGCGCTTGGCCATGTCTATAACTCTAACATTTGTTCGTCTGGTGCCATATCAATTGTCACTAACGGCACTAACATATTTCACACGAGAAGAGAACATACAGAGCAATGGACATTCCAGTACTACTATATACAGACCAGTGTAGGTTCAAACAATAGTAGTACTGCACTGTCCTGCTCTGTATCATTGTTCTGTCCTAGTGTGAAATTAGCAATAAAACATTGTCTTTTGTGTACAACACGCTAGTCCTTATTGTAAGCTATATGTGTATTTAAACTCTGAAGTATCGTGAAGTACAGAATGTCAGGATTTGTTTTTTTTATTAGCAAATTTATTGCTTAAGTTATCAAATTGAGCAGCTATTCGATCAGTTGTGAGGCAAAGGTACAATTAACCAATTGGATTATTGTGGCCTTGTTCATTTTAGTATTATACATATTATATGAAATCTTCTATACAATACCTTTAAAATTAAATATAACCCGGAAGAAAAAAAAAACTAGGATTGTGTAACCTTTTAAAGGTTTTTTAATTTAATTAGAGTTATCATATGATCCGTATTTGCCTACCCCTCTGGGTGACAGACGTGGGTTATGATTCAAGTTATTTCGCTATTTCAAATTCCATTTGTTAGAAACAATTTTCTTTGCATTTCGTAAAGAATAATTCAAAGATAAACTACGTTAGAATTCTAAAAGAACACAATTGTGAAACAAGATCATATTACATTGTTAGATTTTGTATAATACTGAAATGACAAAAACCTCGCCTCTAATACAAAAAAAAAGTTTCCATCTTTAAACGCAGCTTTTTTATAATTTATATTTAATGTATATTTTTTCACAATCAGTCGTTGTTAAAAAAGTTGTATGTATTAGTACTTAAAAGATAAATGTAACTAAAAAATGAAATTAAAAAACTTATATCAAGTTAAAGTCATTGTATAGTACGTTTTAAATAAAAATGCACCAATGACCTTGAGTTTCTGAAACTAAAAACCCTTTTTAAAATATATTTTTGTCTCTGTTTTTTTTTCTAAGTTAATGACAGGGTTGACAATATATTTTATGCATAGATTTTTAGTGTCAGAAACCTAAGGTTAATCGATATGTCATAGCTTAAAAAGTAGGAAAAAAATTGCGTCAATTTTTTTAAAATATGTTTTATTGACAATGGCTGTTTTTTAAAGCTATGACGTCATAGTCTGTGCATTTTTATTTAAAATGTATTGTAAATTTTCTCATTATATGTTTGTAAAAATGTTGTATTTAATTTTTAAGACTTATTAGATAATATCGTAAAGAACAAAATGTAAATATATAGTGAATCTTTATATAAATATATGTATGGCCTTTTGTTACAGTGTTGCAATTATTTGTATACATTTAGTATTGCCATCCTATTATATTGTAAAATAAAGTTGTATAATTTTTTTAATATAACAAACATCACAGTCAAAGGGAAATGAAATATTTTATATCTAAAAAGACATTCGTCCGATATGAAAAATAAATTATAACAATAATAATAAAATACTTAACAAAAATTTGATGAAATTTTGGGATTTAAGTGAACATGTTTATGGCAACATTACTATGAAATTCTACTGTTTAACTTGTATTGAAACATTTTGTCTGTGTTCTTCCATAGACAAATTTAATTATGTTTTTATACAACGGAAACCGGTAAATGCTGTAGCACAAATTTCGTCTCTGTGGTAGATGTATTTTCTGCTTAACTTTTTTTGGAATACTGTATTTCATTACATTGTTGTTTTTTTTTTAAATCTAATTCTGTTTTTTTTTTTTCAAAATTCAAGATACATTTAATAAATGAAATACAAGAGTTTCGTCAAATATGTATAAATTTTTTATATAATTTTGGCGATTTCTATTGCAAATAGTAAATCTATGAATTTAAGAGCCAAATGCTTTCCAATGGCGTTTAATATATTTTTAAAATATTGTTATATCAGGCAAAAATAATAATTTAAACTAATTAGTAAAAATATAAGTGATTTTTTTTGTTTACACGTCATTTAGAATTCTCGGAATTATTTGATTCACATTGTTTATGTATTAATTAAATATAAAATATTGTTTATATATTAAATGGAATATTAATAAAAAATGGTCTTAAAATGTGTCCTTCATGAAACTAATACATCAATTTATTTTATTAAAATGATTTAAAACAATTGACTCTTATTTATACAACCTCATTGTGATCAATTCTGAATAAACTGATGCTTAACGGCATCATCAGTTGACAACATTCCTATCCAGGGATTCAGACCCTATCCTAAGTTAGCTATAGGCCATAGTCAACCATGTTGGCGAAGTGCGGGTTGGTCGACTTCATACATATCTTTGAATCCCTTCTCAAATATGTGCTGGTTGCATTACGATGTTTTCCTTCACCATAAGAATGTTGGATAAAAATGTATTTATGTAAATCGAAAAACTTATTAGTACAAGTCGGGATGCTTTACGGTATATGAAGAGTGGTAGAGCCCGCTTTAACATCTTCGCACGAATTGGCCCGGCTCGCCCGGTGAAATACCACGACCACACAGAAGACAGGCGTGAAGTGGAAGCAATTCCGCGTTTCGTCTGATGAGTGTGCATCCCGAAGGCCTCATTCAGTCCTCTTTCCTTTCCCACCCTTTTCCTTATAAGGAAAGGATGGGAAGTGTACTTTCCGGATGAGAGGATGCATAGGAAGGGAAAATATTTTCTTTCTGTGCAACCTCTCCTCCGGCGATTAAAGGTAGGCAACGCATATGCAATTGCGTATGTCTATGGGCAGCGGTCGCTTCGCTATTCCAGCGATTTCAGGTGACCGCACGCTCGTTTGCCATCTTATGAAAAAAAAATATGAAGGAAAGTATTTTTTTTACAATGAGTATCGATGTAATATGGTAACATGCAGTTGTAAATGGCAATTTGTTTCAAACCGTATTCGTTATTCCACTAAATACTTTAAATTGAATCGTTTTTAATTCACAAAATTTACAATCGACAAGAAGTGGATCTGAAAATTTTAAAATTCATCCATCGCGTCACCATCAACAACAAATAAATCGACTAAAATTGAATTAAAATGAATTTTAACGGCCAATTTTCCATTCAGCTTTTGATCTCTGTATTTATTACGAGTGATTTTTATTTAAAAAAAAACCATTAACTTTCCCGAACTAGATAACTTGAACTATAGGTTACCTGCATATTTATTTTCTGATTAAATATACCCGTAGCGTTTAATAAGCGATCAGGAAGGCTTTATCTTTAAATTATCTACGTTGATGGATGGCGGCGACTGAAGCGTGGTAATTCAGTTATCGACGGCAAAGCCTCATATCACAGTCTCCATACACCAATATCTTATGTATTTTAGATTCTGTATAGTATACAAGTAAATAATGTTAGTTGAACCCGACATACGATGCAATTTCAAAGTAAATATAACGAAAAACATGTTTATTTCAGTTTCTAAATTTTTTATGATCATCTGGAATAGAATATACTTCTACGACTCCTCATATTTATTAAACGTACTTATTTATAAATTAACGTTTCTTATTATGTAAATAGTTTTTTTTTTAATTGTAAGATCCTCCAATAAAAATAATATCATCATTGGCTCACTATACGTACCCACTGAGGGGCTTGGAGCCTTCTCTAAGTTAGGGGTGACTAGGATGGCCTAGTCACCCCTAGTCACTATGGAGTCAACCACGCTGGTCCAGTGCGGGATGGTTGACTTATCTTTAACACATATCTTTGATTTTCTTCACTGATATCTGTTGCGTCACGATTGTTTTCTTCACCGTAAGGACGCCGGATAAATGTGCATATGTAAATCGAAAAACATTGGTACATGGCGGGATATCAACCAAGGACCTGCAGATTACAAGTCAAGTGCTTAACCCCCAACGATGGTAAAAATAACGTTACTACTTTTAGAAATTATTAGTTAGAATCCTTTGGCGCGAATGGCTCGTTTTCATTACAAAGTCAAGTGTCAGAATTATTAGTGAGGGGACATAAACGTCGACATTTTATTAAGGCTAGTGGTAAGCCAGTACACCGGCACAGTGTCGGATTTTTTTTCCTAACACTGTTAATAAACCTATTACGTTTTTGAGTCAGATATTATGTCGGTCAGTTAAACGCTTATTTTTATTCAACGTCCATTTAGCGAATGGTAAAAATCCAACGAGCTTTATGTTTTATTACACTCCGACATGATCGACATTTTCAAATCACTTTACGCGGTAAACCTGTCAGTTTTACATCGATATGGGATATCATTCCGATTCTGTCGGGATAATATATGTTCAGCCCTCGTCAATATCATATTGACCGATTGAGCGTACAAGAATATCTTAGTCGTTTTATAGAATTCATGAATATGAAGACCATTTGTTAGTATGTGAGTTTCGACTGCCGAAACATATGTGAAACATTTCCCTCCTCCTTTTTATTATGTAACACCTTCTTTTCATTATGTTTAGGAAAAACAAAGAAAAGTGTGTAATAAAGCTATGTAGGCATGGATCACAATTTCAACAAATTAAAAATATAGCTATTAACCGGCCGGCTCGACCGATGCAATATCACGACCACACAGAAAACAGGCGTACAAATAATTCCGCCTTTCGTCTGATTAGTGTACGTGAAGGAGGTCGAATTTTAATCCTCTTTCCGTTTCTTATAACCCATTACTTATAGGGAAATCTAAAGGATATCAAAATTTATTGATGCATTGATATGTACGATTTTTCAATTTTATTTTATTATATTCTTTTGACTTTTAAAATGTTAACTCTTAACACGAACTACGAATCAAACGAATCTAGGTTTTAAAATAATTAAATAGATAATGATTAGATTAAGCTTATTACATCATATTATTAAATAGTGGACGTGGGGGCTGTACACAACTGTATCATATCACGGCTTTTATCTTAAACTTATAGACATTGATGAATGAAGGCACGACGTTAATTCAGTTATATGGGAGCGTGTAATACTAGTTGGCCTCATCTATTAACATCGGACACGTGTAAGGGTATTTCAAAAGCTCTTCATGCTAACGTTGAAAATTGCCACTGCAATAATAAAGACCAAAGCATTTAATACGATGCTAGAAATTACCTAAACGTTTATAGTGTTAGGAAGAAAATCCGGTGTGCCGGTGTACTGGCACAACACTAGCCTTACTAAAATGTCGATATCTATGTCCCCTCACTATTAATTTTGACACTTGACTTTATAAAGTAAGCGCGCCAAAGGATTGTAATTAATAATGCCTAAAAATAGTGTGACTTTTAGTTATTAACACTGAAGATTGCTAATCAATTCAATGTTATTATTATATAATTAGATTTTTTTATTCAAATGTTACATCAGTGTTACAAATTTTGTAGCTAAGTATACTTACAACAAAAACATGAACCCAAATACATTTTATTCGATCGATGAATTTAGATAATGTTCAAATTTTGTCTTTTACAGAATGACGCTTCGTTGAACATTTCTCCAAGTCGAATAAGTTCAGGTTAACTGCTTGTATCTGAAACTTGGCAGATAAAAGTTCTTCCTAACTCATGAAACAGTTCCTCAACTTAAAGAAGCGAAAAGTTATGAAAGTTCATTTTAATATAACTTTTACATTTCAGACAAATGTAAGCATTTATTCAGTAAAATGGAATGCAATAAACTTGCTTTACTAAAGTAATTAATTGTAATGAAACATAATAATTTAAAACAGTAAAATAAATGTATTTCACAAAACGTTTTTTATCACTTAACGTTCATTTGTTTATTACTTGACTTTACTATTAATAAAAAAAAGTTCACCTTAATTTACCCATACTACGTTTCAAATGCTTTTAAATTTATCAAAATCTATGGACTTTTTTCGCAAAATTTCTTATTTCAAGTCTATTAATATTTTTATCTCCGGGCATATGAATTAAAAAGTAAGGCCACATCGTATCTTCTCGCATCCAATTTGCAATAACTCCTCATTGAAGAGGATTTATGCAATATCTTCACAGGATGCTTCACTGAAAGCTGCTGTTATTACGCTCCTTCACAACCTAATTTTACTCTTTATTATACTTATTATTATAAAATCGATTTTCCTTCGTTTCATTTAGATTGAATACTACCTATTGATATTGCCACTTTATTTTACCCATTTCATCATTCACTTTATAGTGCCCGTGGCTTTGTTTCCGTGCAATAAAAAAAAAGTTTTTTTTATTGGTAGATTATGTGAAAATGTAGGATCGGACGAATGCGTAGACGTCAATACAGGCGTAGACAAAAGCGTAGACATTGCCCGTTGTAGTAGGCGTACATAGATGTTGACGTAGAAAAAGTCGTAGGCGTAGTCGTAGAAAAAGTCGTAGACGTAGCCGTATACGTAGTTTGATTCGTAGATATATTTGTTAGTAAAATAATTAAAATTGTTACGTGAAATGATATTGAACTCTACAGTACAGGATTATTGTGCCAAGTGAATTGGCGGCTCTCCAAATAGGCGGACATAAGGTAGGAGGCATGATAGTTTGATAACGATTTGGGGAAAAATGTTCTTAGATGAATGTCGGTAATAGAAAAAATACATAACTTATAAGCAACTTAGAGACGTAGAAACTCCTTGATTTCCTTTAAAGTACGTACCGTAACACATTAGGATTGTTAGTTCTTAAACATGAGTGATAAATAGAAGGCTTTAAAAGTTTGTGTTGTTAAGCTTTTGTTGGTAATTAGCAACAGTGACAGTGCACGTGATAGTTTTGCTCGTTAGTGAAGTTGCAGTAAAACATTACTTTAACTGCTGCATTTCACAACTACTCAACTTATTTTAATTTGCAATAAGATTTTCCATTTAGAAAAAAGATATTTAATCCTGATGTGTTATTTTAAATCAAATGCCTATACCATTTTAATATTTATCTCTATTCAGCTCTTAGTCTAACTTATAAATATAGTACTCGTTTGTTATTATTCATAGTAATAAAATAGCAGTATAGTGAGAATAATCTTCGTTGAAACTAATTAGCTTCCACTGCATACTGTTGGAGTTTATAAAGTATCGAAAGGACGGAATGAAAGGAAACTTGTCAGGATAGTATTAGAGTAAGAGTGTAGCAGGAATTCTGCTAAACTTGTTAGCGCATTGAGTCATTCCAAGAATTCATCAGTACTTCATTACGTCGAGACCAGATAACATTATATAGGTAATATGTATTATATTGGTATTATAGTGGTACAGTCAGCGTCATATAGATCATAACAGACAAGATATGCAAATATATAGGTACACCAAAAGTAATCAATTATATCGGTACAACAAAAGTCTTCAAATTAATAGATACATTCACCCTGCTCAAATACATCGGTACATACACAGCGTCAAATATATGAGTACATGCTAGGTGCCCATAAATATCGTAGCAGCCACAGCGTCATAAGTAACGAAGCAGTCAAGGTGCGCAAAAATATCGTAACATTTGACAAAATTGAACTCTATCTCTATATACTTGTGATACAATTTGGAATAAACTACTTCTGTTACATTCATTTGACACTTTGTATTAACATTATAGGTTGTCCGGAAAGTTCGTTCCGATTTTCGATAGGAAGCTTAGAATAGACTGTAGCTGAAGTGGATTCATTTTCGGAATTCCACCATTATCAAACGTTACAAAAATTTCTATATTGTGAATAATTTCATTTCATTGGTTGAGATAAAAACTAATTTTTTAAATTTTAGCCAAAAATAAAAGACGTTTTAGGTATAGAATCGTACCAATATAATTTAAAAACGTTTCCAAAAATTTAAGAGAACAGGGTTTCAATTTTCCTTATAAAGCGGCACGAACTTACTGGGCAACCCAATATTTTTCTTCTCGTGTCATAACGCTTAAATATAAAAGTTTGTCACGCCGAATATGACAGATACGTAATAACTAATATCAAATTTTGCCTTGTCACAATATATACTAGTTTGGCGCAGTATTCTAGTATGTTTGCCGTAATATGTAAGTTTACCGGTTCGAATCTCAGGCTACTTTTTTATCATTTTATCAATCACGGGGTTATTTTTTCATAACCAGTAAACATTTGTTAATGCAAAATTTTGCTCGACAATTTTTTTATTGCAATCGACCAAAAATTTGATGTAGTTTGGATATTGACATTCAGTTTTTTTTTCTTTGTTTCTTAAATATAATCAGTATCAGTAAAAGGTAACGTGATATTTTTACCGGTACAAGTTTAACAAACATGAGTAATAAACAAATGACATGCCAATAGCATCGCTTTATCTCCTTCATTTTTGTTTGAAATAGAAAAGTTCTTTAACGGTCAAACTCATTAGTCCAAGGCAATATCAAAAAGTACCTAATAACTACGGCGATAGAGTTTAATTACATGTGCTTCGATATTAAAATTAAAAAGCTTAAATATTAAAAAAAAAATAGTGGCTTGGGATTTGGGCAAAGGCAAAGGCAAAGGCAAACGCAAATGCAAAGGCAAATATTATTTACTATGGCTCAATCTCTCAATCAAAGTTAAGATTTTCATCCTAAAAAATGTATCCCTTACTTCAGTGGTTTGATGCAGTGTCAAATGAATGTAACAGAAGTAGTTTATTCCAAATTGTATCACAAGTATATAGAGATAGAGTTCAATTTTGTCAAATGTTACGATATTTTTGCACACCTTGACTGCGTCGTTACTTATGACGCTGTGGCTGCTACGATATTTATGGGCACCTTGCATGTACTCATATATTTGACGCTGTGTATGTACCGATGTATTTGAGCAGGGTGAATGTATCTATCAATTTGAGGACTTTTGTTGTACCGATATAATTGATTACTTTTGGTGTACCTATATATTTGCATATCTTGTCTGTTACGATCTATATGACGCTGACTGTACTTTAAACAACAAATTAAATAAATAATTTCATAATGACGCATAATTCGCACTTTAAAAAAAATCGGTTATTCTTCTCATGCAAGCTGAATTTACTGTAACACATCATAATCTGCTAAACGTTAAAATATTGAAAATAATACGAATAAACAAGTAGATAGAAATAAGAAATATACATTAAGTACTCTTTTTATTTGCTTGTATTAATTACCCGAAGATATATTTTGGTAGAAGGTTACTTATTATATCAGCTAGGTTGTACGTACGTATATTTTTAAATTTGCTGTATCTGCCGAGTCCCCGGTCAACCGCAAACAACGTAGCATATTGCTGTTTGCGTTCCTAAACTGCTGGGACGTTTACATGAATTCCCGCTAGATGTCTACATTTGGACAACTTTACTTATGAACAACTACAACCCTGTACTATGATCAAAGCTGTTCTGGAAACATTTATTTGCGACAAAATTAATTCCTTTCCGTATCTACATATTGGTAACTTATTGAACTTTACACACGTAGCCAAAATTACAAAAATATAAATAAACAAAAATATACATTAATGTATACGGGTAACATTTTAAGCACTGTTATTTTACTAAACCACTAAGTATCGACCGCGACTTCGTCCGCGCGGCGTTTAAAAAAAACCTTAATTATTAGCCCAAATATTCTTCTAGTCTATGTTTTACATCTATGCCAAATTCCAGCGTGATTTTTACAGCCGTTCCGTATATACCTTCTAAGAAACATCCACCCAAACATTCGCATTTATAATATTAGTAAGATTATACCTCAAGACTCTATTAACTTAAATATAACGTTTTCAAAAGTAACGTTACTTAAAAAAGGAATAAACCGTTTCTATATTATAAATGCAAGTAATACAATACACAATACAGGTATTTCATTCCGATTAACCATTTCCATCATAAAGGCCGTAGTTCTGTTTCTTGAATAATAGACGTATTTAAATTCCATGTTGATCTTTACATTTTAAAATATTTTTTAAAGCTGGTATTTCAATTACGATTTTGTTAACAATTGAAGTGTTTTTTCGATGTAAATGTAGCATTTTAAAATTTAATAATAAATCATTTTGATTGATATCCAATTGCTAAATATTATAAACCAGCTATCGCCCGCGACTCCGTCCGCTTGGATATATAAAAAAATGCAATTAGTATTGCCCACCCATCCATCCATCCACATCACATCCATCTGTCAAGTTAAATATAAAGCAGCTCTTCAAGGCATAAATACTAAAAAAAATAGTATTCTATGACCGTCTCCTGGCTCTAAGCTATCTCCTCACAAATTTTCAACCATATCGGTAAAGCCGTTCTTGAATTTAAAATAGTGTAACTAATACGACTTTCATTTATATATAGATTAATAAAAGTAATTTGTAAATAACATCTTTATATTCAAAATATCATAATATCAAATAGGGATAAATCAGGTATAGACATGGAGAAAAAATGTAGAAACAAAAGATCATAGAAGCAAAATTTCACAATTTCTTTTACTAAATGAATTAAGTACTTATTTAAAATTTAAGACAGATTAATAAGCTGTCTGTCAGTGTAGTGAAACAAAGTTATTATGTAATAAAGTTAAGGCAAGTAATAACAAAGGCAGTTCGCGATGAAGATAGCCACTTGCAATCCGAACGCGTTCCAAACAAGTAATTAGATAAGTCGCTTCCAGTTTCCTCGCTGTACGACCGTGTAACATTGCAGGTACCCCACTTTACATACATAAATTATATAGAAAGCGTATATAATATTGCTTATACTTTATAACATAATAACAACAAACGCCCGCAATATTATGGGATAGGTAGAGAATTCATAGGCTTATTTTATGCGGTCCTGGTACATCAGTCTCGTGTGCACATCAAAGCGTACTCAGATTTGCTTAATATTAGTTAATTGGCAAAGTATAAAGCCTTTTGAGTAGACTACTCTCACTTATTCAATACTCAGGGAGATAGTATATCGATTTTTTTATTGTAGTATCCCAGTCTTTGGAGGGTTTACGGCTCACCATCGCACCACGTATACAATCATACCATACCACACAACCGCCTCGCTCGCCTGCCGAGTGATGACTGTCACAACTGACAGACTTTGGCGCTTGACACAACCAAGAACATGGCCAATACACTACAAATATAATTAATTCTTTTTATTCACATAAAAGGCATAATTTAGAGTGTATCAGCATTTTAATAATACCATCTACATCCATTTCAGGAACAATGCAAGTATTAAGTGGCGCGAGATATGTATAATGGGGGGCTCAAAAAGTGACCGTTAGGCATTTTTAATGCTCATTAATCTTGCTTTAATGGCTGGAATAATTTAAACGCACTCACGCACGATTACGCACTCATTTTGGTTGAATTGTTGCAAACAGCTCGAGTTTTGTTTCAGCAAACATTGATCATAATGGACGCCTCGCGATATTTACGCACTCGAATTTCAGCCAAATTAAATTGAAATGAATATTCTTTATTATTACTTTTTGAAACATTGTATGAAAGCAAATATTTCTAATATCGAAAGAAAGAATATTATTGTCTTACAATTATACAACAGAATTTGTTTTATAATTTCATTTATAAAAATGTCAGTCTCCGGCCGCCCTCATCCAAGATTCTCCTGAAACCTTTATCCGATTATCGGCCCCTCTTGAGGGATCAGTACGCAGCGTCATCCCCTCCGTGGCTGCATTTTATGATTCTGCAAACATAACTGACCAGATAATAATTATTGGTAACTTTAAAATCAGAAGTAAGATCTTCAAATTTTTTTGGGTTAAAAAAGTTTTAAAAAGGCTATATGGTTATGGTTGACTTCAAAGTAGTACGAACAACAAAAATAGAAACAGAAAATAGCACGGATACTATCATAGTAGGATAAAACATAAACATTTAAAATTATCAAATGCGTGTAACTCGACTGTTCATGTTAGTCTGGTATAAAATATATTTACTTGCCAACATTTAATTACCAAAGTTTAATCTCTTTTCAGATTTATGGCGAGAAGCTGTATGTTAATTGCAGCGTGAGCCGCGCCACCTCGCGCCGCCTACCTAAACTAAACAAACATACCAACTAACTTACCAAATCTTGTACTATATATAAAAGTTCATTTATAAATTTAACTTTTCACTACGTTTTGACTTGACAAACATAAGATCAAAAATTATATGTTAATGCTATTTCGGCTGCTGTTACGGCTATTTTTTTTTTCGACCCCTGGAACTTTTGTACTAGCAATTTATCCAAATTGCTTCTCTTATTCATATAAGCCTTAGTAATAATTCATATTATATTTAATAATAAGAACTATTATAATTATCTCGCTTCTTACTAATATTATAAATGCGAATGTTTAGATGGACGGATGGATGGATGTTTGTTTAAAGGTATCTCCGGAACGACTCGACGGGTTTGGCATAGATGTAGAACATAGTCTGGATGAACACATAGGGGCTACTTATTAAGATTATTTTTTCATCCGCGCGGACGGAGTCTCTAGCGACAGCTAGTTCGAGATAAATTTGAAAGGCACTAATCCATGCTTATATTTCCTTTTAAATAGGTAAAAGTTTTAGCAACATATCATGTAGCAATTAACAGAGATTTTACAAACATAAATCTTAAAAGATATTAAACTTTTCTAATTAAATGTTCGCAACTAAATAAATTTATGCATGAGAAAATAAACCATGCTTAATATACCACAGAGTATTTTATACCTAAACATTTTTCTAACTTCATTAACAAGAAAAATATTATTTTAATAGTTTGTGAACAGGTAATAGATAATAAAAAATAGTATTTTTTTGTGACCAAAGTCTACAAGAGACATAAAAATATTATGCAATGTTTTTATGTGACACAATGAAAGAGGTTAAAAAGAAAAGTTGAGTAAAATTCTTATATTAAATATCTAGCTCAAAAATCAATAAAATGGTGTAAAAATCGTTTACAATAAATTCTCCTTATTACTTATTAATTAAATCTAGAAGTGACAAATTGTCCGCAAATTGCTTGGTAGCGTAATTCACCGTTTACTGTCAGCAATCGAATGGAGTGGCAGCAGTGAAGTGAGAAAACTACTACACGAACGCTTAATAACGATCCAATTATTGGCTCTTCCCACATCTTTATATCTACGTACAATTCTTTAACTATGTTTTTATTTTAAAGATTATCCATTAAATATAATGTACAAAATATTTCTAGTTTTGATTAATAACGTGAGGTGTAACAGTAGGCAGTTTATTAAAAGTACCTGGATGACCGAGCTTTGCTCGGTATTTTTTTTTTAATTGTGTTTTATGGAAATTATATTTAAGTACGAGTTACTAATAAAATGATAAAATATGAATAACATTTTTCGATCTTACCGATAGAAAAAGTTAAGTTTAACACTAAGTTTTTATTATGGTTACGCCACCAATGTTTAGTAAGATTCTCTTTAGTATTACAATCACGTTCGTACCCTTAGCATAAGCAAAGTACTAAGCGTAGGATACTTGATATATATTTTCTACGTAGACAAAGTCGTTCTCTATTAATATTCAATGAGAATTAAAAATTATAGTTCTGTAAAATAGTATAAGTTGTAGGGAAACAAAGTATTTTATAAAATACGATTTATGCTTGTAAAGAATCAAAAATAATTATAATAATGTAACCTCTTTTATAATTAAAAAAAAATGTTTGAAGGTTTAAAAAAATTTATTGATATGTATCTAACCAGTACTACTATTATATTGTTAGGTTATCATTCATAAATACGTATATACCTACAAGTCTACAAGTACGGGTGTTTGTAAAAAAATATCGCTTGTTTACATTACATTAAGCCAGACAAATGTCGTCAGTAAATCAGTGACATCGTCACGTTTAATAAGTTCTCTGTTAAAAGATATTTTAACGTCTCTGTGACAGAATTCTTCACAAAGACATTATAAGATTATTTTATACCATATACATTACTTTATCTACGTTGCCATAGATAACCAACATAAGATAAGCTTAAAATAGCTTGTTAATTACATAAAGTATTAGATTATTATACAATTATTTATATAACGAGTGTAAGTCAAATGGGGCCTAATTTAACATCGATAAAAATCACATTAATTGACAGATACAAAATAATTAGAATTTTGATGTAATTTACGTCCCCAACGAGGGGCTGGGAGCCTACCCTAAGTTAAGGGTGATTAGGCCATAGTCAACCACGCTGGCCAAGTGCGGGTTGGTTGATTTCACACATATCTTTGAATTTCTTTTCATACAGTGCAGGTTGCATCACGATGTTTTCCTTCGCCGTAAGAACGTCAAATAAATGTACATATGTAAATCGGAAATCGAAAAATACATTGGTATATGGTGGGATTCGAACCCAGGACCTGCAGATTACAAGTCAAGTGCCCCTGAGCCACCGACGCTCAATTTTAATGTATTTTATTGAAACATAATCCCTTAAAATCTAAAGCTAACAATTCTAAGACATCGTGCAGAAAAATTGCGATCTAATTGTGAGAAAAAAATTCAATGAAATAAATGAAAACTATTATTGAAATTGATTTTCAGTGGATTCCAATCGAGTATGTCGACCAGCATCATGTTAATTACAACACGGGTAAGTACTTGCAATACTCACCTGCAGGCCCCCTCTACCCCCCCCAGCTCCCCTCTTATCTCCCGCAGCCGCCGCAAGCCCAAAAGCAATCCGCATCGTGACAGCAATCAAGGTGAAGTGCCGGCCTCTTTTAATTTGGACGAATTGAAAATTCGCCGGGAATTCGTGCCGTTTCAAACATATCTACCATGCCAAATATCTGTAATCTGTTCTAGCTCATAGTGTAAAATACAAAAAAAAGATAAATAAATCAAGAATTTATTCTATAATTATATTATTATAATTTAGCTTACATTTAAATTACACCTAAGTAAATTAGAGTAAGAGAAGAATGGAAGACTTTGGAAGAGGCCTTTGTCCACATGGGACAAACGGATATAAACCTAAATACTAACTTGACATAAACTTTAAATAATATAATGTAATGTAATGAAAAATATCTGAATAAAGGCTTATTATTATTATTATTATTATAAGTAAATTAGAGAATCTGACACACATATCTGAGAAGTAATTCAAAGATATGTGTGAAGTCAACCAACATGCACTTGGCCAGCGTGGTTGACTATGGCCTAGTCACCTGTGACTTAGGGTAGGCTCCGAGCCCCTCGGTGGGGACGTATAGTGAGCTGATGATGATGATGAAATTAGAGAAACTATCAATTACCACGATTATAAAAGTATTTTAAAGCTTTTAATTGATTCAAATTGAACAGTCAATAGTACGTAAGCTTCTTTCTATCGCCCGTATTTGAATCTCTTAAATTCACTCTTCGGTTTTCTTAGAGCGGGCGAGCAGCCGGAATTTAAACTAGTTCCCATTCCTGAATTCAATTACCTTTGCAACGAAACCGAATTCTAATAATTCACATCAAGAGGAATCCATTAAAGCATAAATCCATAAAAACTTTAAACTGTGCTAAGTTGTACAAGAATTTCAATTGTAATTTTCTTTTTGATAAATAACTTTGATGAAATATGATAGAGCAAGTAATCAAAAGAGAATAAAATAACAATCTTCCTATTACAAATGCGAATCTTTGGATGTATAGATTAATGTTTGTTCAAAGGTATCTCCAGAACGATTGTATGGATCTTGCTCAAATTGCATAGACGTAGAACATAGTCTAGAAGAAATATAGGCAACTAACTAATTTTTTTTAATAGGACACGGACGGAGTCGCGGGCTAGTTTTATAATAATTCTTTTAAATATTATAAAAAAAAACATTATATATTAATTTTAATAATGTTTCTGAAATATAAAAAGATCATAAACATGAGCTAGTCTCAGTTTATAGTGTAAAAGCAGACAATATGATACGAATATAACGGCCATATAAGAAAAATAATAAGTTAGAAATGACATGCAGCGCGCTGCTCAATATGCACTCGGCTACGAGCTACGAGCAACGGGCACGTCGATGTTTTCATATTAAATCTCCTTTAAACGGAATACAAACGTGGAATACGAAAATAATGAACATTTTAAAAAGTATCATATGAGTACGATAAAGTTAATTTCGTTGAAATTCGGTTTGATACAACGCAATTATTCGAAATCTTCGTCACAGCAAGAGACATGCTAGATGATTATATGGCTTTCAGTGTGGGTATCCGTTGGTCATTATTAGTTTTCTCTATTTAGTGAAAAAGATAATCCGATTTTTCAAAAAAAAAATACAGCAATCTTTTTTTATAAAAATTGAATGTTTCCATTATTCTTAACAATCCGTTTCGCAGCAAATGATGTGAAAATTTATGCTTCTAGTATCGATTCCATAACGCTCGCTTTGTACCCAACGCGCTGATTCACAGCCTACAGCTTTGCTCTCACGGTATTTTTTAAATAAAACAAACGCAAGGATAAACCTACATAAATTATCTTTATCCTTACGCTTACAGTTTACGTATTACTTGTTTTTTTTTAAATATCAGTTTTACTTTAAATCGAACTAACTTTAAAATCTGTTTTTTGAATGGTAGAAAATTGGTATTATTATTCTTTTTCGAAATATTATTCGTTGAAAGTAGTTTAATGTATTAAAGTAAGAGATTTACCTCTTTGGTTAATTTTAATTGAGTACTAGAAAGCTATTTAATGTACCTTAAAATTAACGTCATTATTTATGAAAGCTATCTGAAAATCTATGAACTTCATTAAAGAACTAGCCGTTTCGTGGAAAGTCTATATCAAAAGTACAAAGGGGACTGATTGCTGTATGATAATTCCCCGTTTAATTAGTTTATAAGACTATCACAAAATACGCAACCTATGAATATCTAAAGTTGAATCGACATTGATTGATGAAGGCCTCGTGTTAATTGAGTTACAGGATAGTGTAGGATGACTCGACTACTCTTCATTATTTTAATACGAACCTTGCCACTGTCCTTTAATTATATATTACAGCGAAACTAAGTTTTAACAAGACATTAAACATTGATATACTCGTAGATATACAACTAAACTAACCTAAATTTATTTTGTACTCTGCAACTTGTATATTTGGAAATTTATAGTTAGGTTATAACGAAAAAAATACGTCTATACACATTTAACTGTAATAAAAAGACATTTAAGTAATCCACCAATTGTAACATTCATAAAAACGCCGCGACTAATTAGCATCACAGCAGCAAATTAACATTACGTAAATTGTCATTTAGTTTAACTGCTAGTAATAAATGTTGAATTATTTTGAAACAAAAAGCAAAATTTCGTCATAATTTTCTCGTCATTTTATGAATCAACAAAGGAAAGGCGAAATAATTGCTAAAAGTTTCGCTTTTATTTTTTATTATAAGTTCTACATATTTTCCTTAGTCCCTAGCTATCGTCCGCGACTCCATCCGCGCGGTATTGAAAAAAAAACTTAATAAGTCTATTTGTTCATCCAGACTATGTTCTACATGTGTTTTAAATTTCATCAAAATCCGTAGAGCCGTTCCCAAAATACCTTCAAACAAACATCCATCCATCCGTCCATCTAAACATTCGCATTTATAATATTAGTAAGAAGTAAGATAATTATAATAGTTCTTAATATGTTTGAATTGTATCTATTTAAACAAATGCGCATCAAAAACTCCTCTAACGTGAAAATGTCAGCAACATTAACACAGCATTCACCTCGCACTAGGCATGTGACTAAATTGACGACAATTAGTCTTGAAAGCTTCCCTAATTAATTACATTTGCCGTACTTAAATGCCGCGAGCCTCTGCACGTTGTAGCACATTTACCTTCCCTTACTTATGCCAATTAAAGAACGTTAAAATTCTTTAACATAGCCCTTTATCTGTTCTAAATTTTTAAATATTTTTAAAAGGCAAAAATCTTAAAATATGTGAACATACTTCGTATTTTATATTTCCTATATTCATTATTGATAATTTAATTGTTGCTGGAACGTATTACTTCTACTTAATTATCGAATAACGTACTGGTAGAATCATTAATAAAAATTATTCTTTAGAAATATCTATATATAAAATTCTAGTGTCACAATGTACGAATAAGTTGTCATACTCCAAAACGGTTTAACCGATTTTTATAAAATTTTACATTCATATTCAGTAGGTGTGAAAATTGGTTATTATCTTTTTTTTATAATATCTCGCGCGAGACATCTTGTAAATAAATAATAAGCATATCAAATATTAACATAAAATCAATACAAAAGTTTTCATATGTAACAATCAACTTATATGGTAAACCACTGAAGTATATAAAACACATTTCGGTAGAATCATGAATGTAACATTGGCCTCATGAATTTTATTGAAGTGTCGGCTCACACCAGCACGGCGGCGGGGTCAGGATTACCGGAAGTAATCATGCCATATCGATATTACAAATAATTTTGAATATACGTAGAATTATGTATTCAAACAAGAGATTTAAGATAAACATGAGACACACTTTCGTTACTGACATGGCTCTGGATTTTCACTCTTGTTATGTAGTAAGACTAGCTGTAGCCAGCGATATGCGCGCAGAATTAAAAAAAAACTTAATTAATAGCCTATGTGTTCTTCCAGGCTATGTTTTACATATATACCAAATTTTAGCTAAATCAATGCTCCCTATCTAGACATACCTTCAAACAAACATCCATCCATCCATGCAAAAATACGCATTTATAATTTTGGTAAGATGTATTCATACAACGCACTAAGATTTTTTACAATAAATTAGCTACCGTTCCGTAGAATTGTTCCGATCATTATCATTAAATTCTATGGAAGGTAAGCCGGCAGATCGAACCGACATAACATTAAAATTTTATGTCCCAACCTCCTTCTATATATTGAAGATATATTTAGTTAATTGCATACTTAGTCTCCTTACGAATTACTTACAAGGTAACGTAATTTTTCGAAATGTCTGTAGAAAAACTTTCAAGCAATACAAGTAAAAGTAAAAACGCAAATAACAGTAAACACATTAAATTCATAAATCGAAACATCAAAATGATGTGGACACATCATAATTAAACTTGTAAAAGGTTGATTACATGTACATCTTATATATAAAATTCTCGTGTCACAATTATCGTTCCCATACTCCTCCGAAACGGCTTACCCGATTGTCATGAAATTTTGTGAGCATATTGAGTAGGTCTAAGAATCGGCCAACATCTATTTTTAATCCCGCGCGGACGGAGTCGCGAGGGACAGCTAGTATCGTATATTAATATTATAGTTTCGTAATCTAGTCTAAATTACATTTGATTTGGTACTCAACACTCATTTTACATAGTAGTTCTCATTCTTTTGTGGACGTCAGATGTGAAAAAAGGGTCCAACAATGTCTTGTACTAAATTTAGTAGGAGAGCCATCGTAGAGATATATCGCCCTTTTTCTGTCCTTAATGTCTTTTTAAGTAGGGGCCCACTTAACCCGGCAGTGGACATTTATATTTTTCATTATCCCAAATAGAATAAAAACGACAATTGAAATGATATGCTCCTCAAAACGTAAATAAATGAGCTCTTATGGCTACGGAAAAATCTATTTCTAGCTTTTTTCATTTATCCTCCTAAAGTATTCGTGGTTAGAGAGCCTATTATCAAATTTATTGCAACCAAAAGAAAAAGCCTTTTTTCATAGTTTTACCGATTATGCCTTCTTACAATTTATATTACGCATTTATTTCCTTAAATTTTTATATCATATTTTCTCACAAAATTGTGTAATTTGATTCTAATATGGTAACATTTCATAAATATTAAGAGTACAGTTTGAGTTAGACAGTCGGCTTTAACTTTGTGCTCCATCTCCTAAATTCACTGCAACTTGAAACCCCTCAGGTCGACTTAAAATTACTTTTCAAGCTCGTTAGTATTTGTCTTGCTAAAGTGCTGGTGATAATAACAACTGTTCTGTAGTAACCAAGAACATACTCTGAAACATAATAAAACGAATAATAATTCGCATTATAAAGACAGTACTCTGGTAAGAATACTATACTTAAATGTACCTTTACCGTAAATCTATTATTTCTATCAATTAAAAAGATTACTAAAACAATGTAGGTCGCAAATAAAAGTAAGAGAAAAGGTGAAAAATAGTCGGTGTCTCTATAGATCACGTTGAGATAACAAATCTTGGGGTTGGAGTCGTGACACGAAAATAGTTGTACTCGGTGACCTGTTACATGATTCGCTGCAGTATCCATTGTAGAAGACTCCCAAAAATGTTTCTTCAGAAATATCATCTTACTTTCAGTAAAAATTCTTTAAAATATGAATTTATTTTTATAATAGCAAAAAAATTCAGATATTTTACGTCAACATTTAGATGTGTCTGTGAAATAATTATGCAAATTATTATTTAAAAAATATATAATTACTCTAACGCCTTATAAAAACCATAGCAACTTTGAAAGTGACCGGCTGTGTATAAATTGAAGCAGATAATTCCTGAGTTGTATTAATATAATAACAGGCGCTTGTCGTTACAATGTCTCAAGTTATTGAACACAACAAAGTTTGCGGCAAGTTTGTGGGCCTGAGCAAGTTGGACACGAGTTTCGCGCTACGTGATCTGCATCCATTGTATCGCTTCCAGCTATTCTAATCTATAATAACAGTGTCTTATTTATTATATTAACATTTCTATTAATTCTGCAAAGGTTTAACTTATTTATTTAAGTATAAGTATTTATAACCATGTTAATAATTTACATAAAGCAAATTGATTTGGAAGGGACAAATATGCCGACGCAAACTTGCCGAGTTAACATAAGGATAATGGTAGGGATATGATGATTTATGTAGTTATTGCTTTTTTTCACACACTGCTAAAAAATATAGTCAAAATTCAAACTGTACAAAGTTAAAATTTCAAATAAACAACACATTATTAAATTCTAAATGTACATTTTCATTCCATCGTATTATATAAAGACTTTAAAAACTCAAAGCTTATTTTGATATTAAAATGAAATGCAGCAAACCACGTAAGTTAGAAATATTTACTATGCACCCGGAAACAAATAATTTGCAGGTAACACTTTACACATTTTATAACATAAATATCATGGCTTTAAATTACATAAACATGTTTTGTGGAACAAACAGCATGTTTTACAAAAGAATTTGTGTTACAGTTACACATTTTAGGTATTACAATTGTTTAACGCTAAAAATAACTTATTTAGCCCTTATGTTCATTTTGTATAGTATACCATATATACAACTTTATAAAAATATACGATCACTATAAAATAATTTTTAACTTTGTTTTTTTCTTTTCTTCAAAAAATAAATCTTGCCACAATAAGGGTTAATTCTAATAATATAACTAAAAACATTTGGAATCTCTGAAAAACAATCTTCTCCCATTTTCCACACTAATAGGAGGAAGGTAGTTCCTAATAAACTTTCATTTCCACTCGAATTCAACGTTTATGGCTAAGTTAGCGCTGGAAAGTTTTCAACTTACTTCGCAATACAGATCATAATATGCTTTACAGGAAAATTAATTGATATGAAATATAGTGCAGTATCAGTGCATAAAAGATATATTTTAAATGTAACTAATTGGCGTTTTCACGTTTGAAGTAGGGTAACAAAGAAGCCTACGACGCCTAGGCCGCGACAGGGCTACGAAGCCTACGACGCCTACGACGCTAATGATTTTGTATCAATAGATTAAAGTTATAGAGCAAGCTATCAAAACTTCGATTTCTATAATACGACTATTGTTATGAAGAACAGCTTGTCCTAAGCTTCGTTCATACCTGGACTGTTGAAAATAGATATTAATATAATAAATTAAAAAATAGGTAATAAATGGATACATGTTCTTCTGCAACAATTAATTCACACTAAAGTTGTAAGATGTAACAAAACCCGTTCCGTGGTACGACTTCTCAATAGTTTGTCGTAATTCTAGAGCTTCTCTGTAACGTAATTAGGTAAGTTTTAGGTGGCGCAGATGCTCCGCTATAATCCCATATAAAGCTAACTTATAACATACTTTGTTGTGATACAACTATATTATTCTGAATATTTTATTTACTTAAGACATATTAAAAACATTAGTGCAACTAACAAATGATGTTAAGAATGAATTTAAAAACAAATAGCGATCATTTTGATTAACTATTTTTTTTTATTCATTACAATCAAGAAGAAAACCGCAAATGGTAAAAAAACAGGTATCTACGGTAGGGTTTGGCGATGGCTAGTAAGTTCATGGTAGTCACATATTTGCACAGGGTGTCTTGGCAGTATTCCAAATATATGCAATAAACTCAATGGTGACCAAAAAATGGTATTCTCTTAACAGTAATTCATACTATATTAGTGAAATACAAAATCTACATGTTAATATGTGAAATAACAGCTTTTGTACACCTATTTCAAATTACTGCGTAATTAATTTTTTTGAAATATATTATAGTATAATTTATTTAAAAATTCCTTAATTATAAATTATAGTCAAATTTCGATGAAAGAGCTTAAAACAATTTTTTTTTACTTTTTAAATATATACATTTTTTTGTAAAACACAACTATAAAACTGTGGCAATGGCTTTTCCATTCAGTATCGGCTCTCATTAACTAGAAGAAAAAATACAAGTTTTAAGCTATACCTCAGTTGTTAGGTTCTTGTAAAATGAAAGGGGACTTATAGTGCAGTCTTTTCTTGTAGAAATATGAAAGGGCTAATCACGCGCCATATGCACTTGCAAGAAATGTCAGACGAAATAATGCCACTGAAAATGTCTTACAAAAAGCGCCTCATTTGCTCGTATTCATTATGTTGAGTATTTGTCGAGAAGTGACTGCTTCTGTCATAAACGAGTAGGAACGACAAGCGCACTTCTACAAACCCATAAAATTCTTAAAGTATTTTATAACTAGGAGTCTGTTAAAAAAAACTTAATAAGTAGCCTCCTATGTGTTTTTCCAAACTATGTTCTACATCTATGCCACATTTCCGCGAGAACTATGCAGCCGTTCTGGAGATACCTTCAAAGCAAACATTCAGCCGAACATTCGCATTTACAATATTAGTAAGATAATTGCTTAAATGTGAAGTCATTTTAAAATGGTTAAATGTTAATTTTTTGTGCAGTCATTTGCAATTCGGATATGTTTTATAGCAAATTACAGAACACAATTGACTGCAGGGACGTTACCTCATTTAACGTTCGTTACCTCATTCACATCGTTCAGCACAGCTCGTGTAATTTGTGCAAGTCTACATTACTTTTATTACAATAATATTGACCAAATGAGAAATAAAAAACAAAAAATAAATGTAAACAGAATAAAAATATATGTGTTCCTTTAGGACTGGTTTGCAATGTTTTTTTTTATAACAGAAGGGAGCAAACGAGCAGCGGGAACACCGAGGTGTTTAACGACGCCCATGGACATCAGCAATACCATAGGAACAGCAGATGCCTTGCCGGCCTTTTAGGTGGTGATAAGCTCGCTTCTTGAAGGACCCTAAGTCATAGCGGTTTGGAAATACCGCCGATGACAGACCATTCCACGACGCTGCTGTGCGAGGTAGGAAGTTTCGCGCAAACCGCACGGTCGTGGATTGCCAGCCATTGAGATGGCGTGGATAGAACCTGGCGGTCAGTCGTGTCGTTTCCAGGATTGCAATTATTTTCATTCGTCTGAATCTAATTTTTTTTTATTTTTACAAAAAAGAAAATTAGTCTGTCGTTATTATGTAATAGAGACACATCAATTTTTATAATTGTTTAAATATTGTACTTTTTCATGTGTTATGTTTAAACGCTTGTGGATTTTCGATTTTTTTTTTATTTGTACTTAACTTTCTGTGCAATCAACTTTGGAGGAAAGCGAATAAAACGAGTAAATGAGGAAACTTTACAAATAGAAATCCTTGAGAGAGGTAGACAATAATCTGTCCCGCTTTTGTTCTTTAGACGAAACATCCTTCAGTCGGATTTGTTCAACGGCTTTGCACACCGGCCGCGGTTGCATTTGCATTCTTTGTTAGGTTTATTTTGGTAGATACAAATACTATTTTACAAAAAGGGGTAAGGAGCATTGTTAAATATTAGGCCTATTTCTTCCAGACACTATTAAATCTACTATTCTATCTACCGTTCATAGGACTATAAAACTATAGCTAAAACTGTCAAGAAAAAACTGTACAGCCATTCGTAACACAAAATTATTAAATAGAAACACGTTTTTTTTAATCAATAAAACATTAATTCCAAACTTAAAACAAAATTAAATTTTATTATATTAATTACTTACCTGCAATAAATCACTTTGCAATAGTTTTCAATTTGTTCCAAATAAAAAAGGCCAGCACTTGAGGGTAATTGCTTGTCACGTTTCGCGCGGACTGGCTCGTGATTGCGGCGGACGGGGCGACTGAATATTGGATGAAAAGCACTTACCTGTCGTATGATTAACATCGTTCTTTACACACACACACTCACGCATACACACACACATTTTTCCTAATAACATAATGAATCGTCCAAAAACGATTCGAACTATTTCGAGTTTTTTTTTAAATGTGAAATATAAATTGTTCAGAAACTCATTTGATAACAAATCAAATGAAAGCAATAAATCAGCATCAAAAAGTTTTCATTAAATTTACAGTTGTAGAGTTTTTGATGCCTGCACTTAATTACGTCCAATGAAGTTTCTTGTGAAACGTTGTTTGACAACTTCACGTAAATGTTCGTCATTTAATTATTCAAATGAGAACTAAAAACTTTATTATATCAAATTAAAATAATTGATATCAACACAATAAAATAATTGATACCTTTCATTGAAGTTTCCGAGTCCAAGGTCCCCGTTTAAAACATATTTTTATATCTGTTTTCTCAAAGATGAAAGTTGCGATATATTTTACACAGAGATTTTGATGTCAATAACCCATGGTTAGTCAAATCCATATGATTACACTATGATGACTACATCAAAATTTGAAATGGTATAAGAAACAGTGTTTTACATACTGGATAATATATGCAGCTCAAGTTGTAAACTTTTCAGATTAAACTTAAGGTTTTCAAGTTACGTTCCCTGAAGTTTGGTAATTTTGGTAACATACGACTTTGTTACTTGTAAAATTAATCATCTTTAATATAATTTTAAATTTAGAATGTTGTTAGATTAATAAAATAATAATAAAAGAACACCTAAATATTATTTTACACTTTGTAAAAGTAATAAAGAATATAATTGTAACTTATGTTATATGTTAATAGAACTCAATTTTCACAAACAACAAACCTGGGAAAAGAAATGTCAATGTATGCTACAAATAGAGATCGGGGTCAACCATTTTTATGCAGCGAATCCGACCGCAGGATTTTTCGTCTCAACTTGAATAAAGGTACAGTTGTTTTGTACACCTTTCTCGGGATTTTCCATTTCAAAATGAGCATCTAGGGATGTCACGTGAATAGAGACTTGTACTTATATAATGTACTTGTATTATGTACTAAATAACAAAAGAATAATTTAGAATTTCGTTACATAAAGATTTCGTTTAATGAATTATTGCCAAAATTATTATTATCAAATATACATAGGTGTACCGCTGCGCCACTCTATCCGCGCAGAATTAAAAAAAACTTAATAATTACCCTATGTGTTCTTCCTGTCTATGTTCTACACCTATGCCAAATTTCGACGAGATCAAGTCGAGAGTTCGGGGTTACGTTCAAAGAAACATCCATTCATCCAAACATTCGCATTTATAATATTAGTAAGATTATCGTGCAAAATGTACTAAACACCAACGCCTTATATTTTTAACTCTACTATAGTAAAAATATTAGTTAAAATTGCCTTTTTACAAGTTATTAAGACCTAAACATGACTTCTTGAGGAAGACATAATGTTGTTTATACTTCAAATCTATTGATTTTTAAATCTATACTTTCTAACGTTTTCTTCAATTTTAAATATTCTGTAAGTAAAGACATATAACTTTTTTAAATTAAAATACTTATAGTATTGTCCCTTTTTTCAAGGAAAATACAAATTGAATTCATACAATAATAATAAAATTTTATTAAGACCAAAAACATCTGATGCCTACAAAGTTACGAAATTATACAAACATTATTGCACGGCGATCAGAATTTTAAACTTCTTAGAAACATTTCAGAACAATCGTTTGTTTTCTTAACGAGTTTATTATCTGTCTAAGAAAAACAATTTCTTAACGTAGAAACTTTTGTCTCCGTTACATTTCAATTTTCATTCATATGGAATGAAAATAGAAATATAAATTGACAATTATTTAAAAAAGAGATATGTTTTTAATTAAAAGTAGATGGCATGGTTCTGGTTATTCTTCTCTATAACGACTTATATCTATAACACACTTATATCTAATAATTAATAAATGTTTGGTATCGAGTTATTGTTAACATATAGTGGATTAAAATTTACTTAACGTTTATTAAACAGCAATTATAAATATGCGAAACTGGTATTGTATCTATACTTATAACAAAACCATATACCCTCAAGTGGTTTTATTTCTATTATTATATAATATATACATAGATGTGTAAATAAGGCGAACCGCGGAACTCTCCGCAATTTAACAACGTAAATAAAAATAAGCAACGTTGTTTATACTTGACCGGGGACTCTCCAATGCAACGAATTTAAAACAGCAGCTGCTACAATGTACTACCACTGTCTAATGGACTTCAAAAACAATTGACATAATAAAACTAAATTTTATAGAATAACTAGCTGTCGTCCGCGACTCCATCCGCGCGGGATTAAAAATAGATGTTGGCCAATTCTCAGACCTACTCGATATGCTCAAAACATTTCATGAGAATCGGTCAAGCCGTTTCGGAGGAGTATGGGAAAATTGTGACACGAGAATTTTATATATAAGATAACGATCGCCTGAAATTTAACTCAGAAAAAAAATTGATAGCCTATGTACATTCCCCGTACGTAAGCTACTACTTACCTACCTCATTATTCGTCAAAGTCCTGTCAAAAGCGGTCCAGCTGTTCCCGAGATTAAACGGAAAAAAGCAGCCTTGCGGACAGACATACAGACTGACAAAAACTTTAAAAATTAGTCTTGCATTTTTATCAATGCAAATACAGCAAGTGTAAGAAATATGATTTTTTTCGATATTCCATATTTTTATTGATGCACGCATATTTACATTTTGATGAAATTTATCTCATAAATTGTACACGTACAATGAACAGAAATATTTTTAGGAACACTTCTACTATCTAAAATACTTATCTTCAGAGATGAATAGTTTTTGTATACTTTGTCTAAGTTCATAAGAAAACTGGCGTAAGAAGATTAAAAAAGTCGTGTAAACTTTGCTTTAAAATATAAAACACAATCTTGTATAGAACTTTTAATAAAAATATATTTCAAGTTAAAAGGCAATGCATCACACGAAATAAGCCATAGAGCACTTCCAGCATGGCACTCTATATAACTAACCTATACTATTTTGTAACTTTAAAAAATGGCTAACATAAATCTATCTATCTATATGAATAAAAATCAATTATGTTTATTAGTGTTGCAAAAACTCGAAAATGGCTAAACGGATTTATCTTATCTTGGCCTTGAAATCTTCTTTGAGGCCTTGGGAAAGTTTAAAAGATGAGAAAAATTCGAATAATTGCCGGGAACTCATTAGGTTTTTCATTCCACGCGGAAAGAGTCGCGGGCGACAGCTAGTTACGATTAAAAATTATAAATACATATGTTTTGTTAACGTAAGCATATTACATTTGCGTCCTCATTAAAAGTTTGTCTATTGGCTATCGAATGTGGCTAAAGTCGAGGGGAAAGTAGAAATTAGTTATGAACAGAACTTACGACAGTGCAGTTGCTTTCCTCCGATACTTGGCTAATGACGCTCGGGTAAACTTTGCCTCTTAATACTGTTCAACATTGCTGTTAGAGAAAAACAAGTTATAAGTTTTCTTCAAGTCTCTCCATCCGATTGAAGTAAAACAGCATACATCATTATTTTTATTAAGAAATGTTGTTACTTATTGCTGCTAGTGAACTTTTAATACAAGGGAGAAAAAAACAAATAACCGGTAGATTCCGTAATTCTTCTGTTAGAAACAGTTCTTAGAAATTGCTATGGTATTAAAAAAACCTTCAGCTAATATTCTGGCTATTCTAGCTAGATATAACAATAACGACAACATGACTCACGCCGTAACCCATATGGGTAGGCAGAGGCCACGGACTTCCGTTTGGAATGGTCCTGACAGGACACTCTCACATCTTCTAAACAATAGTTCTTTGAATATTATTGTTAAAAACCAACAAATTTGTAAATTTAATAATCTTTGAAAGAACAATTCCATTTATGTGGTTTCATTCAGGTACTTCTGTCTACGTATGTTTCCAATAGTCGTAAGATTCTTCTCTCTCTTAATTAATAATTGAATATGTCAAGATGTTTGGTTAAAATATTAATAGATATATTAAACTGATATATAAACACGGCTAAAAACTCACGTATATTCGTCCGGTGGCGGCACCAACTAGTTTCAAGCCCATCGGGGGCCCTTCATTAGGATGAGTGGTATCGGTATTATTTCGCGGACGCGGCCCGTCGCTCACTGCGCGCCGATGGGCTCGAAACTAGTCGGTGCCGCCACCGGACGAATATACGTGAGTGTTTAGCCGTGTTTATATATCAGTTTTGTATAATGTCTCACGAAAGTTTTAATAATTTAATATTATATATTAGTTCATGGTATATAGGTCAAGAACTTTGGTAAACTAAGTTTTGATTAAGCCGAAATTTGGCGAACACAACCGAACTTTATTATTTACCGCATAAATTTTATTAGGAAACTCTTGTTCCAAACCTTTAAGAGGTCTTATTAAAGAAAACAACTTTAGTGCAAATGTTTACATGTACTAGTTTTATAATATCCAGTTGCTATGTGAATTTTGACTTGCCATTTTGGTCGGGTTTTTGGAACGATGATCTTCGCAGGGCAGCTGGCAAGAGCTGGATGAGACTGGCCGAGGATCGTGCTCAGTGGCGTGTCATGGGAGAGGCCTATGTCCAGCAGTACAAATATAGGCTGATAATGATGATGATGATGATGTGAATTTTAATTAAAATTCACATCATCATCATTAATTCATCAATAATTATTCAATTATTTAATTGAATCTTAATAATTGCCATTGTCAACCAACCTGCAATTGGCCAGCGTGGTTGACTATGGCCTAATCACCCTTAACTCAGGGTAGGCTCCGAGCCCCTCGGTGGGGCCGTATAGTGAGCTGATGATGATGATGAATTGCCATTTTATTTTTAATAAAGAAATAATTATAGTGAACTGCAAGAACTATACTAAATTGTTTTAATTATTCGTAAAAACATGAATTCTCTTCAAGCATACTTATGTTAAGAGTGTTGGTTGGTATACGGAGCACCTGCTTATGACAAAGGGCTTGAAAAATGTATGTGTGAGCATTTAACCGTTTTATTCTAATTTAATTCTAAATTACTGTGATAATATTTTTAGTGAATTCAGTCATTAACAAAAGTATGTATTTCAAATCTGTTTTGTAGATCAATAAAATCTTTTTTCTTAAAATAAACCAACAACGAACTACATTTATTTACTGGTTATAATAATTCTTATCATCAGTTGCGTTGTATTAAACTTACTTTATCTAAATAGAAATGCGAATTCCAAAAGAAAATGCAAACAAAATATTTAAATTTTACCAGTTTAATGCACGTCACCCTTTCCAAAATACAACAAATACCATTTTCGGAGTAGTTCCGTACAAGAAAGCTCTGTGCATAGCTCCCAGATGTTACAAATGCTTCGCCTTTATTGTTCAAATTTAATAAAGGCCCAAAGCCCACAGCCTTATTATTTATTCGAAACGGACAAGTGAAAAGAATGAATTGCAATATTGTTATTACCTTTCCATGTAACTTAAATAATTTGATTTATTTGTTTTTGAACTCAATTTAATTTTAATGTTAAAAAAGTATAGTGGAAAGAGACGTTAAAAGATGCAAGGATTTTATTTACATACTTTCGCTAAGTTTGTAATTTGCAAAAAATTTAAATACCTAGATTTAAATCGCATATTGTATATGTGCACTATTTACACCGTGTTTCATGTCCGATGAAAGATTTAATTTTATACTAAACTAGCTGGCGCCTGCGACTCCGTCCACGTGCATATATAAAAAAAACTTAATTAGTGTTGCCTATGTGTTCTTTCAGACTATGTTCTATACGTATGCCAAATTTAATAGAGATCCGTTCAGCCGTTCTAGAGATATCTTCAAACACCCATCCACCCATTCCATCCATTATGAATAAATAGTATCCTATGTCCACCTCCTGGATGTAAGCTATCTCCTCACCAATTTCCAGCCATATCGGTAAAGCCGTTCTTGAGTTATAAATAGTGTAACTAACACGACTTTCTTTTATATATAACTGCAATTAATTAATTAATCTAAACATTTTATATCGCGTACAAATAGGTTTATAGTCCACTTATTTTGTAAATCACCCTCCGGCCTTTACCAATATTTGTGTACAGGCATTGTTTGTTCGATAATATTCAAATTAAAATGGGTAACGTACAGTAATTTACGAGGCATTTTTATGTTTTGATTAAAAAAATGGTTACAATTTTTTAACAAGAAATATACTGATACTCAGAAAAGTAAAAGAAAGGTACCCTTTAACAATATGGATCGGATGGAAGAGGTAAAAATGAAGACAATGTTTAAAATACATTGAAGCTTAATTACACGTTAACGCTTTTATACCGTGACTATAATGCCAGGCGCAGATTTTTGAGAAATCATGTCTAACAAAAACATGATTACGCGTTACTTATGAAATGTATTTGACCAATAAATAATGCAATATTTATATTATGTTATGGTTAAACATATAAATACTTTGACGTCCATAATACCTTTCCACTGGCATTCAAAGGGTTAAATACGTGTCTAGCAAAACAGTGTCTAACTATATTGTTTTGTAGAAATTCAGATATTGCGTCTTTATCCGAGTTCTGATTAGTCCTTTAGCTATATCTATACATCTTCCAACTTGTGTAGTTCTGATTTATGATGAATAGACAGTAGACATCGAGTCCGGACACCATTCGGTTGCTATCAGGGCTATTAATAATGTTGCGCTGTAACGCAGCCCCGGTTTGTGGTTAACCAACACAACACCAATACTGACAAAGGTATTGTGTTAGAAATATATGTGTCTATTTATCACTTTTAATACGTCCGTTGTTGATGCTAAACTGATATGAGGAAATAATGGATGTCTAAACTGACATCACAGTGAAATTACTAACAGTTGCCCGTGATTTCGTCCGCTCGGAATTATGAAAACGACGAAAAAAGATAGCCTATATCAACCGTGAATAATGTAACTTCACAACAATGTAAGAAATTTTTTTTTCAGCAGTTTCGGAGCCTATACAATGTAAACAATCAAATCTTTCCTCTTTGTAATATTATTAGTATAGATTAAGTTAGTTATTATAAAGCTCAAATTTTTAAGAATAGGTTTAAAGACTTTGTTTGGTTTTAAAGAAAACGAAATGCAGGGAAATTACGATGATACAGGCAGTCCGTTTTTCGTCTTGCCTAACTTTGGCAATCTTAACATTTCCGAAAAGAATGTCAACGTAAAAATGTATTCTTTGAAACTAAAAAAGTTTTAATTTACAGGTTATGTATCCAGCATCCGTCAAGAGGTTGATGCAACATAAAATGTAAATCAAAGCGGAAGAAATAAAACGCGGTGCGGTGTGGCGGCGCTAGGAGCGTAAATTCCCACATCATTTGCTCGGGAACGCCGTAATTCCGCCGAATGACCTTTATATTGTGACGGCAATGGTTTTTCAATACATTACGTGGGTATTGTATCTGTTGGTATTCCTAAAAACTTCTATTGTTATCCTTTTTATAGTAGAAAATAGGAAAAATAAATATGAAAATATTACCTGTAAAACCATCAATAGGCAATAAGGATACGGAGTTCCGATCACGTGGTCCAGAGCTCGAATACCGCCATTCAACTATTGCCGTAAACCATGTCCTAGCACAAGCCTAGGGCTTGGAATGGTACAAGAAATATTAGTAAATTCACAAAAATATGCTAATATTTAAATTAACAAATAGTGCCTTAAAAGGTATATATGTTAACTTGCTCTGATCAAAAATTATTACGCATTGTATTTTGTTACTAATAAATTGAAAAAAGATGTCAATAACATAGTAAACATAGTATGTGGATTACGTATAGTATTGAATTTCATGATTTCATGTTTATTCGAATTGTGAGATGCAAGTTAGCATAGAGTAAAATCAGTTCTGTAAATAAGGCACGTCGTTATTCCGCAAAAGCTGTTACGATGAGAAGTTATTGCAGATTGAATCGCGCCCAAATACGCTGAGTCAAAGAGGAGAATTATCGTTACCTTTTATATGTACTGCAAATTATTCGGGTTCTGCCAAATGGATATTACGTGTTCTTTATCTACCTTATTACAATCCTGTACTGTAACGACTATCTTACTAATATTATAAATGCGAATGGTTGGATGAATGTTTGTTAGAAGGTAACTTCAGAACGACTCCATGGATCTTACTGAAATTTTGCATAGATATAGAACATAATCTGGAAGAACACACAAGCTAATAATTCATTTTTTTAATGCCGCGCGGACGGTATCGCGGGCGACAGCTAGTAAAAGTATATTTTACATGATGATATGATGCTTTCAACATTTATAACTTAAGCAAATCATTTAAAAGATTACTTCATCCAATAGTGTGCAACACCAATATAACTTACGACCGTGATCAAGGTTGGATGAGAATGGCGCGGTCAGGGTACACGTCTTTCGTCTTACATTCTAAAGATAGCTATACACCTTCTATTTAAACTGTTCAGTATTAACTAAACAATCGAACTGTACAATTAAAACTAACTTATGTAGGTAAAACTTAAAGTATCAGTTAAACTTTAAAGTTCTAGGTTTTGCGTACGATTTAAATAAACAATCTTACTATTTAGTTAAAACTGAAGGTGTGTAGAGGGCATCAATTTAAATAATTTAGCAAAACTTTCCTTATTCGCTTGTGTTATAAAATTCCAGTACAAATGTATAAATTAAACACATTTCGTGTCGAGAGAGAGCTGGGAGAGGCTCGAGAGTGTCCATTTACAGAAAGGTCGTCAGGAACTCATAATGCCAGTTTTGTGCCCTTGATGTGTTTTTAAGTACCGACACAGAAGCTACGTACAAATTGTCCTGAAGAGTTGCACAACTCTCTACAAAAAGCATCATTCTTTAAATACTAAACTAATATAAACATATCGACATGCCCCTGTTATCTTTGACAAAAAAGAGATAACAATATGTTTTAAAGATGTATTTTGGTCTCAGAAGCCTACGATAATAATAGCTTAGGTTAGGTTAGGTATTCATAAAAAATCTCTTCATTTGCCTATCGAAATGTAATAACAGAGAGAGATTTTTAATATAAATATCCATTTTCAATAGTATAAAAGGCAGACGTGAATCCTGTAAATAAAAAACTTGGTAAACATGAATATTTACTGTGACAGACAGAGCTGTACAGGACAAAACAGGAATACGCCTGAATAAACTTACAGTCGAAAAGTTTTGTCGAAAGCTGTTACGGCCAGTTGATCAAACTGTGCCGAGCAGCATTTAATTTACACGGGAATGGTTAATAATAAAATACATACATAGAGTTAGCAAATAGCGCCATCTATGGACTAAGTTTTAAAACAGAGAATAAATATTTTTTTTCTTAATTTAAAGTAAATTAATTGCAACGTGATTAGTAACACGTATTTGTTTTAGAATATATTCGAGAAAATGATTTAAAATAGTAGAAATATTTACGGCGAATGCTATTCGAAATCGTTTTTTGCTATTTAGAATTTAATTTCTTATGTCCACTGTATGACTATGTGTGCTTGTCGACGTTATGTACCCGATGACATTCCGGAAGTAGAAGATGAATCATATGACACTGGTCAAAATCGATTCAGTTGTTTAGACTCTAGACTGTCACAAGGTTATAACAAAAATACAACCCACATACAAAAATTAAACTTAAAAATTAACGAAAAATATTACACTCTTGTCGTATATAAAGAAAAGCTTATAACAGTCTGAACTAAACTAATCACGTTCTCTTCAAAATATTGCGAATTCGGCAACTAAAAAGGTTTGTGTGCAGATATTCTTACATTTCAATTGTCGATCTGTCGGTTGTTGTTTTGTAACGAGTAATTGTAATCTATCTATACGAAGCAAAGTTCCTGTTACATAGCTGTATAGAGAAGCTGTATATCCAAGACTTATCTAATTACTGCTCGCAAAAGCTCTTGAATTACAAGTAGCGAAGTACGAACCGCACGCTCGCCTTTGCTATTGTTTAACGTCTTTCAATTTATTATACAAGTAGAATCTACAAGCTATCAATATATGGGCTAAACTAAACGTAAGTGTAGCCGTGTTTTAGTAACTATTTTTTTTTGTTATTGCTATTTTTATTTAATTTTCACAGCTGTAAGAATGTTTAGAAGATATAAAATTTAGATTAAACGCGGAAATCTTGTTACATTCACAAAAGAGTTTCAATATTGCAATTTTCTTTGGGATAGTGGAACGATATAAACATCGGCACTTCAGTAAACGACTTACACCCTAATACAAACCCGAACATAAAAACGAAAGGAAAAAAATGTAATAGGGAAAAATTTTATAGGCATGTACACACTAAAATACAAATACATGACCTGCACATTTTAATTGAAAATTCTATACAATGTGGTTTGATATTTGAAAAAACAATTGACAATTTGACTTAAATACTCCTTTGTCTAAAATCAATAAACATTGTGATATAATTTTTTTATGCTCAAACAAAAAATGACCCTACAAAAATGCGGACAGAAAGTTCACACAGATGTACAAATTATTTTCGACATTTCTTTATATTATTGCATCGTCCAAGAAATGCATCAAGATATAAAGTTTCAAAACTAATGTTACTTATAATTAAGTCAAGTAGTTACGCGCTATCACTATCGCCTTTTGACTTACAAATGAATAATTTTAAGACTTAATTAAAGCCTAGCATTAGGTTCCAGAAAAAATACTAATTAGATACGTATCAGTCCCATGAACTAGTTGCAGTTAAATTATGACTAACGGTGGGTTTCTGAAACCAAAATCTCTGTTTAAAATATGTCGTTATAAATGTCATTATCTATGACAAAACAGTGATAGCAACACTTATAATTATCTTCTTAGTGTTATACTCTCCTTCTTATTTTTGTGGACTGTGTGAGAATAAATTGTATTGTGAATGTAACGGTAGCCTCATTTCACCTGTTGCCGCACTCACCCCTCATCATTCGCACACCCCCACTTTGGCGACACTCGTCACCTCAATGTTTTAAACGGTGTTGGTCTCAGAAACCCACGGTGAGTATTACAGTTTTAAATTTTAAAAAAATACTGTCAACTTGTTACAATCCTTCACGATAGCTGGTGCTGGTAGTTATGTTACGAATAAAAATGAGTCTTGGAAAGCAATGGTTAAGTTTCATCGACTGAAATAAACAGTTTTACTTGAAAGTTAAGCCTGCCAAAGTTGCACGTATTAAACACACTCCTAACATGTTTATGGCTGAAAACGTGCATTTTCACTTATGTTATTTTAATTAAAAAACGTAGTTACGGCTTTTCTTTTTCTATACTTAAAATTTGCTCTCAGTAAATGTAACATTCTTTGCGTTTATTTTTAAGATTAATTCATAATAATTAAAAACATTAAATTTAATTTGTTTTTATTATATAACGTTAATTATTGCGATTTAAACTAAGGCCTTTATAAGAATAAACCAATAATCAATAATGTAAAATAAACAATTTATATCTAGTATTTTAAAATATCAAAATAAAATCCTCACTACAAAGCGAATAATTAATGTTACACTGCATTGAATCTAAAAAAGTACATTGAAATTTCCAATTGAATTTGAAAATTAAAAAAGGATTTCAAATTTCCGCAATGCATTTAAAAATTTATCTGTAAATCTGAAATATGGATGCGATTGCAAAGTGAATGGAATTAAAACAAAAGGTATTGCGAAGAGGAAGAGTTTCGTTTCCCTTCTCACACGTTATAGTTGAGACGAACAATGGCTCGATAACAATGCCTTTATAATTTGGACAAAGTGACGTCACTTGAACAATAGCCTCCCTTCACTCATTATTATGAAAATACTCAGCAAGGGATCATATTATATTTTTCTTCGTTAACAAATATAAGTTTGATAGATATGAATAAAACCACTTAAAAATGCTGGTATTTGTTAAATATATTTATTGTTTTGGCTCAACGGCAATTTTTTTTAATTTCGTCCATCATTATTGAATGTAGTTAGAAAAAAGTATTATAATTATTACAATTATGGCATTAGGATGTAGAGTAGTAATAAAATTATTTATAAAATAAAGAAGAAAAATAAAAAAAGAACAAATTAATAATGATGGTCAAGAACTCTTAAAAACATTGCTCATTTTTCTCATTTCCTTATACGACCCTTACTCGAATTCCTAAAAATTATGGACACTAAAATTTTTGTGCCTTTATGTTTTGGGGAGATTGCGCCGGAACAGTTTACGAGAACGCCAACGTTAGTAATAACGCCAAGCCTCACATCGCTTGTATTTGATAATCCTGCTTGGGGATGAATAACGTAATTAATTGGTGTTTAATATTAAAAAATTTCGTACTTAAATTAATTTATTGTCTTCATTAATAATAGTTGGAGGTTTAACTTGAAGGCAGCCCGACTTAAAAGTTTACTTTAAGGCTCAATTTAAAAAAAAGAATGCAAACGGTTTTTTGAAGTGTCGAGAAAACATTGTCTCTAATAATCGATAGTTAGATTGTAGTCCAATTCACGCAATTCACTAGTCGTAATGTTAGAGAAGTAGACATCAAATTGGCAGAATTTATATCAGGAAAAAGTTTCATAACCTCTCGCCTCTTTGAGCAACTGTTCCAAGAGAGCTCTGAACAACTTATATCTGGAAAGTTTCACATACAAGCAGTTAACCTGAACTTATTCGAGTTTTTGAAATGTTTAACGTAAGTTGTTTTAATATGAAAGAAAGCGTGTTACAAGCTTCACGTGAATTTTGTTTGAAATTTTAATTTATATAACCTAAAAAATCGGTCTATTGATACAAATAACTTATTTATTGCTACTTTTATATCAAAACTCGTCTTAATTTTTGAGTGTTTATTCCTAATAATATGTCCATCGTCCATATAATATGTCATCATGGATATAAAAATCTATGTCAAACTAAATTACGTCTATATGTAGACATTAATCAAAAATTGCTTTAGCCTGCAACTTCATGTGAGCAGAATTTAAAAAATGTGAAAAGCATATCATGTGTTATTGTAGACTATGTTATGTATCTGTGCCAAATTTAAGTAAGATGTGTTGAACCGTTGCAGAGTTATCGAGTAAATAGGTAAATCAAAAGTATCCCACGGGAACCGCAGCAGCAATAATTTATACAGAAAGACTTACTTCCAAAGCGAATCTTTCACCCAACGATGATTGAGTTTTCAAAGAACTGTGTCATTATATTTCTAAACATTGCAGTTAATCTAATATTTATACAAATGCGAATCTAATTTACAAATTCTTTAAAAATAAATCTAATAAACAAAAGTCTTTTTCAGAAAAATAAATTAGCTATTTAGTGCCTTAAGACCAATTCCAATCTTTAGTAATTTATTTAAATAGTACTTAAATAATGGCTAGCAACTAGAATCTATTTATGGAAATACAGAGATTTATCCCCTTTTAACTAGATTGCTGCTAAATTTTTAATGAAAGTATAGCATTAAAATGTTCAGTGAATCAAGTTAAACTAAGTAAAGCCAAGATAAGCTAGATTTAAACCACAGATCTCTAGAATCGTATTGTTTGACACCTAGATATTAATTAAATATTAGGAGCTTTAATAGTATAAAATAGAGAATCTTTGTTATAAACCTTTTTATGAATAAAAACTTTGTTAACTGAACTTTTTTTTCCTTCTTCCGAACCTATGAACCAATGTGTAACTGTATTTCATGTTATCACTTAAGTCACTGCCTACATACCATAGACAAATTAAAACTAAACACGCTACACGCAAATGACACTAATGACGAACTACTCAAAAAATTGGCGGTACGCAGTTTGAAATTCTTTATTAATTTAGATCATGTATACTAATCTAGTTGGCAATGCTGTGTAGTCAATCATGTACCACTTGGCGATACGGGATTATTGTCCCGAAGTGGTTTGGCTTATTTCCAAATAACCATTATTCGGGCCAAATAAAGTTCAACAAAATGTTAGATTTATTGAGAAAAAAAAATCAACATTGTTGGTTGTAGGGCAGCACTAGAACAGAACTTTACTATAGATTAATTTGGTCGTATAAAACTTAAAAGTCTAAGCAAAAATGATGTATCTTAAAAGACACGAATACATAACTTTAACCATTCAATGTTAATTAACTACTTGGGAATAGAAATATTTTAACTACCACAAACCTAATGGGATATTTAGGCTTGCCTAGCTCAAGCAATTTGAGAGAATATTAGACGAGTGAATATTCATTGCTTAAAAGTTTAGGTACATTTCTTTGTCAGAAACGTTTCAATCCAAGTACAAAAATGTAAAAGTGAAATGTACATATTCAGGATTTACATAACAGTGGAAACACGTTGTCAATATGATATATATGACTGCTAACATTTTTTATGCCTTTTGAAGTCATTTAGGTGATTAGTTGACCATGGAAAATTAATGGAAAATGTATAACGACATGTGTTCTTCTATGGCAGGGGTTGCGAACCTTTACGTACCAACGTGTCATTTCTCTAAAGAAATAATATTTATTGATGAATAGATATGCCATCAAATTATTGGAATTTGTTATTGTGAAAATTTCGTAGCGTAAGAATCTCTCCTGGTTAATCCTTATATAATATCTACGTAAATTTTTGTGTCGCGTGCCAACAAAGACATCCGTGCTACTGGTTCACTAACTGTTCTATAGCATGGAAGAAGCAAGTACCTATAGATTCTATGTGTACCTACTACAACGAATGCACGTCAATATGTATATATTGTACGTCAATGTTGGTTGTATACTAATACATGTAAAATATACTTAAGTGAGTTTAATGTCGCATGAAATGAAATTATAAGCGTAGCTAATAAACTTCTTTGCGTTAAAGTGTTCTAATAAGAGCTAAATGTGCCGTAATGTACAATGCCTTATAGCATTAAGACGCAGTAAAAGGCTGCTAAGGGCATTAATTAAGGAAGCTCCCCAGACTAACTGTCGTCACTTTGAAACATGTACATAACTGAAGGTTAATTAACTTTACTTAAGCTACGTTTAAAACAAAACGAGTGAAGGTGTGTATTTTTGATGTTTCGTGCCTGCAAGGTTGTGATTATGACCCTAATGTTCTAATTCTGTGGACACTTGTTTATCCTCGACTTCTGTTGTGCCAAGAGTACGTACTGGGTCGCAGCTACTAGTCAATTTTTCAATTAGAATACCAAGATAGAATAAACATAAAATAGTGAAATACATGGGCGTCAAAAATGAGAGTAAATGCAAAATAGTTATAAAAAGTACTTTCGAACAAGACCATATTAATGGTAGCTACCCCAAACCTAGCTTAGACCAAAGAGTTTAATAAGTATAGTCTAGCTAGCATAGGCTTGCCGCTGGCGATCCTATAAACAGATAAATAATATTATGCTTTATACAGTGTTTCAGCAGAGGAAGCTTACGGTATATCTACTTGGTTAGTAAGATTGTTCTAAAAATATATAATTAATGATATCACTTTAGTGTGGTTATGAAGAGGGAAGGCTTAAAGAAAAAAATATACTTGCCTATGATCTTTTCGATACAAAAAGTTGTAACGGATTTTAGTGTTGCCATAGCTCGAATTTTCTCACTGATACGCGGTACGCTTCGGATTCAAATTGACAATTCGCGGCGTCTCAACAGCTGTTCGACCATTATATCAACCTCAAAGCGACGTTTATTAATTTATTACACGTGTTTTCATTTTATAGATACTAGAAGATCAATATTAAAATATAGAATATCATGGAAGAAGAAGCTGGAGTTAGAGGTACGAATATAGATATATTTAAATAACTTACTTTTGAAGAACGCGTGTTGTGTGATCATGCCGTTGAACATGCTTGAAAAAATTGCTAATGTTTTCCCTTAACTTAAAGCAGTTTACAAAAATAATAACTATTCATTATTATTTTACACTTATTGCATACCAGCAATAGAAAAAACTGTGTAAATCAAGATTTCTTTGTCTAAGAACGAGACGCGTATTCCTAAGAGTTTTCTAGATTATTGTGCAACTGCGTAATATTTTAACATTTAAGTCACATTTTTAATATATCGGAAAAACAATTATAAACGTTACAATAATTTGAAATACATAGAATATTCTTTGTTGGTGATAAA